>NC_051852.1:110058325-110358325 GCF_905115235.1 Hermetia illucens | reverse complement strand
TAACCCCAAGAAAGATTTGTTCACCGTAATTTACGAAAATATCTGCAAAGTTCAATAGAAAATTGAGACGCCTCTGATGGAAGACGTTCAACAATGGAAGACTTCATGAAAACATGAACTGTGACCATTAGAATATCCCCAATCATCTTTGCTTTGAGTAGAATTTTGGTGGGTACTTCCTTTTTGGGATATGGAAGCGTTCTTTGTGGGGTATATGGGGTGGAGGAGAGGCATAGCCTCTAAATATGCAGACCCTAGTAATGCATTGTACTTTATTACCCCCTCTAACAGAGCAACTCAGATTGGTTTATGTATCGCACCAAAAATTTGCTGTTTGAAGCGTTCGTAGGAGGGACACTCAAACACTAAATGTTCATTGGATTTTACTTCCCAATTGCAGGACGGACACGTAACATATTGTAGAATTCCTATTCTGAACATATGCCCAGCTAGTGAATTCTGACCAGTCAGAACGCCAACAATACTTCTGGAAGCCCTCCTCCTTTTTGACATGCCAAACTTTGCAATATGCTTCGTTCTCAAAGTAAACGTTTGATGTTTGGCACGCTTAAGCTAACGCTCTGACACTTCATTTGAAGGCTCTGGTTTCGATATAGGAGAAATGAATCCTCTTTTGATAAGACAACCGAAATTACATTTCGTTCACCCACAGTGGTTACCGAACTGAATCTAGGTATAGAGTTCAGACGATTTTTACATTCTTTAAAGATTTTTTGCGTTGATTAAAGGGCTATTCAACGAGCAATGCGCTTGTCCTTCAATCATTTGTCAATCACCCATGCTGCTGGTTTTAGGATGGCATGCACCTCACTCTGAAAGACTGATCCATATTACCTGAAAGGTAGACTCCTTCAGAACTCTGTTTTGTTTTTGAGCCTTCTTTATAGAAAACCTCAGTATATTCCGCCATGATTTTTTTTCTGATTTGAGCTAGTTTTCTCTGCATTTGAGAATAACTTCATATCTTCTACCAAACAGATGTACGGGTATCCGAGAATTAGGGTGCATTACACGAGTTTGATTCAGTTCCTCCAACGTCTCTCCCAATGCTCTGGACCTCTCACATTGTTGTTTACTTACAGACATAAACGAATCAGTCTATGAGTCGCTCGTATTGCATTGCGCTGATTATCCAAGTGCTGCAAATTGAGAAGAGCATTTAGAGCTGCGCCAACTGGTGTTCATGGTACAAGTGATACCTTGTCGTGGTGAAGGACTTCAGTAAGGATGATCCTCTAGGGAACTAGAGACAAGGTGTGACTGCGGTGCTGAATGGTCATAGCAGGTCTATTCTGTCAGTACTCCTGACCCCGAGCTACACTTGCCACCACCTTCTGAAGCTTAAATCTTATTCATGAGTAAGCCAAAACCGCCTTCGAGAAAAGCAATGACTCCTTGCAAATCGCCTTTGACTAAACTACAACCACCAGGTTACGCCAAAGTTGAGGAGGTGGGAGCGTTCGGGGTATTTGTAAATAAGCGTAAACCGAAGGGTAACAAAGAGGGCTCGGCTAGCAACGATAGCCATGCTTATCGAAGCCGATGGATGAGCCTTGTTTGATGACATCAATCCATCCGATTACAATACTGACCATGGCGAAAAGCGTAGGGGAAATTCCTTTCAGCTGTGAGGACTATAACGGGGAAATCGCAACAGCTAAACTAACCATAAAATGTTAACAGGGAGATAAAGCGATTTTTTGGTGCTTTGCTTATTTTTCCTATGACGTGGACGAAATTCCCATAATCATCCTGTATTCATCAAAGCTATCCAATTTGCAAAAATAAAGGTAAAGGGGTAATAGCAAGATGTGATATTAACTCGAACGTTCTTCATCGTAGTTAGCAGACATCATGGTGACATTCTGTGACATAGCGGCTCTTGTCGAAGAGTGGGGAAAATAAAACGATATCAGCTTCTTGCATCATAGGCGCATTAATTTCGTAGTGGATATGGATCCACCTTCAACCACCCTATTCCGGAATCCGCGGAAGACAGATTGGGCAATGTACACAATAGAACCGGACGCCCGAGTAACAATTCAAGGGAGACGTATCAAATTCATTGTTCGAATTTACCAAGTCGGAAACTGGACGCTTCAGGTATGAAAGGTTTTGTGTATTTCCTTTATAAAGACATTTGGGTGTGAATTTGTCTCATTAGTACGTGACACGTAATATACGCGTATATTATGTGAGTCAACCCACTTTCGGGTAATATTAACAGTCAAAATCTTGAGTTTCCAAAGAAGTGCAAACTTTGACTCATAATAACTTTTTTAGTAATAGTGCGAAATTTCGTAGGGCTAGAATGAACTTAAGGGGGGCTCTGCAACCAATTACTGAAAATGATAGTAATATTATTATTAACTTTAATTGAAAGGATATCAGTATGGGGGTATTTCGGAGCCTAACCATCATATAGTGGCAGCCTATTGATTTTTTTTCAGATTTTTCGGTTGGACAGTTTCTGAGAATGGCCCGTTAAATAAATGATCACTTTCGACCTCCCGACCTCCCCGCCTTTCCAGCAAATGTCAAAACTAAGACCAGCTTCGGAAAATTTCTAACCGAAACCTTTCATTTGATACCAAACATGACTATTTTTGGTGAAAAAAAATTATACCCCCCTTTTGCATGTATGGGGACCTCCCCCTAACAGGATGTAACTTTCTGTATGCATGAGTGTTCATAGTTCCCACCTCTCGACCAAATTTAGTGTCAATTGCTGCAACAGTCTCCGGAAAAATGCATGCGACAAACAGAGAGACAGACACTAAACCGATTTTAATAAGGTTTTTGCTTTATACAAAACCTTAAAAAGCAACCCAGCTGATCATAACTGGCATAAGAGAAGCTTTTCACTCAATACGGTAAAGAAGTGTACAATATCATGGTGGAACTCAGATTTGACAAAACAGAGGAGAGCAATAAAGGTACTGCTTGATCGAGCTCTAGATTCTGATTCAGACATTGGCTGGAATCGGTACATAGGGGCTCAGAAAGCGGCACAGAAAAGCATAAAGTTAGCTAAACCATCATCATGGGAACGTTTCTGCGAAGAGACTCACTCTCTTGAGACGATCTCAAAGTTGAAGCGGAAGACGAAACAGCAAACCATTTGCTTCAATTGCACTTCCCAGGTAGAATACAAAACTCCTGCTTATGACTGACAGTTGTATACAACCCTTGGCTAAAAGACTGGGTTATGGCATGCAAAATAATATGACTGGAGCTAGCAAAACAGGCATTTAACTCTTTCCCTAGACACAAATTTGTGGGGCCGGATAGCATCATTCCCGCTCTAGCAATGGAGGTCCTAAATACACTGGGAATGGAATGTATACTAAGCCTAACACACACTTACAGTAGTGGTCAAAACTTTTTTGGTTTTTACATTTTTTTTGTTTATAGTGGGGCTTTATTTTATCCTTTTAAAAATAAATATGATGACTGGTAACTTAAAATAAAAACAAAAAACTTTCGGTTAAAAAACTAAAGTGGGCATTTTTTGAACCCGTCAGAACTTTGAAAACTTTTGTCTTAGAAGCAGTTTACAACAATAACATTGCGAAAAAAGGAGTAATTTTTTATAACATCTTGTTGAATAGGCATTAGCCTTTCTGAGCAGCCATTAGTTCATCTGGTTTAGAAAGGTTTTGTTGTCAAGTACGTCAATCTAGCTCTCCTCAAAGATGCTCACTAAGATTCCGGTCGGGACTTTGAGAAAGCCAGGTTATTCTTGCAACTTGGTTGTCATTTGGCTAATTCTGAACAAACTTGGACGTGTGCTTAGGAATGCTATTCTATGAGAAGATCGAGTATTTTCCTATCTTGTCATGAGCATGTAATAAGATGTGATTTCACACAAAAGTGATATCAGCCCCAGATCATAACGCTTCCATCTCCATGCACCTTTTTGCAGGCTCCACCTGGATGGCGAACATTCCATCAGTACCAAACAGATTAAGCTTGCTCTCGTTGCTCGCGACCCCAACCAGCGACTGATCAATCTTTATGTCTTTCATATTTTTCTTTGAAATCCAAGGTTTTTTTGATAGCCGTCATTCCATTAGCCCATTTTTACTAAAAGTTATTATAATCAGGCTATATTAGTAAAAATCAATTGTTCCACAACCACACAAGACGCTGATCAGCGGGTGTCAATATTTGAACATTGTAAACTAAGGATAAGATATTTGGGAACGGCTCGTCGTGAATTACATGACCATACCATCGAAGACGCCTCTCTCGCAACTTTTCCACGATCGGTGCAACCCCATAACAATCGCGGATATCCTCATTTCGGATGTGATCAAAACGCATGACGCCACTAGTCCAACGCAACATCTTCGTCTCCATTACCGCAGGACGTCGTTCATTGTCTTTTATAGTTGGCTAACACTCAGAACCATAGAGAGCGACAGGACGGACGACATTGCGGTAAATTTAAGATTTAAGACGTTCGTTGATATGTCGACTACAAAGAACACCAGTTGTGGAACGCCACTTCATCCAGCTTGCGTTAATGCGTGAAGCAATTTCATAACGCAGTTCTCCATTCGCTGATAGCGTTGATCCGAGGTATTTAAATTGCTCAGTTCTGGGCAGATCACTGCCGCTGACAGTGATTGTGCCTGTTTCATGGGGATCGGTCGTCAAAAATTCAGTTTTGTTTAGATTCATTCTGAGACCGTGTTGCATGAGGCGATCATTCCAATTTTGGATAAGTTGCTCGAGATCATTTTTGCTATCAGATGCTAGGAAAACATCATCTGCATAAAGCAGAGTGTAGGGCGCCGGACGTTGGATATCCCGTGTGACTGTGTCCATAGCAAGAACAAAGAAGAGTGGTGAGAGGGCGGTCCTTGATGAACACCAACAGAGACACGAAGCGGTTTTGATACACCCGCCATACTTCGAACTTTACTTTTCGGATCGTGATAGAGCAATTGAACCGCACACATATCAACAGACTCATTGGAAGGACAGATCTATATTAAAGGCTATTTTGATGTATGCTTGGATCGTCAGATGATCGAGATTGAACTTTAATAACTGCTAGCCTAGATTTAAAGGTATGGTTGCCTAAGTATTACTGGAGCAATGAAAAGTATGCCGAGCGTGGTACACGAAGGTATCCTATCTATCTAGCGCTCATTCATTTGAAAGTAAAGCGAAAAACAGTTAACAATCGGCATGATACTGTTGGCGCGTGAAAGGTCACCAACGAAACGGTCCTGCGTCTATTTGGAAATTTCTTGGCAAACATCTGGTGCCTCTGATGCTTGCCGATCATTTGGTTTTCAGATTTGTTTCTGAAAAGACACATTATCTCCTAATTATAAAAAGAGAAGAATGGTCGATAAATGGCCTCGAGGGCTTTGGGCTGACAGACTTAATAATCTTCACCGGCGGGTCGAACATGGAAGTTTCGGAAGGTTCTATTATGGAACTGGCCCACTTCCCTGAAAAATGACGACTATATACCAGGCTGACATAATATCATTCCATTTTTTCCGACAGCATATCAGGATCGGGTCAGGATCCACAATGGTAGGGTCAGAGCTAGCTTTAGACATCCGGCAGTCTGCTGTCAAGTCCGCTCTGAGAGGGGAAATTCATAGGATTCACGCAGCCGAATGGAAAAAATATTTCTTAAAGAACCCGGGATCGCTAGAGCGGCATTTTTGTTGTCCCTTATGAAGTGGAATATGAGAACCCTTATAGGAGTTTTAACGGTACCATTTCGGCTGCAGCCAATAGGAGGAGAAGGAGACGGGTCTGCACTTTATGTGCAACTATCCGGTTTCTTTAGATCTCCGACGAAGATACCTCGGTAAGAGTTTCTTCAGCACAAGGGAGAAATCTTTGGTACTAAGAAAGGCGATAATTACACCAAGAAAATGAATTCAAATTACCCTCAATCAATGAAGGATGGGATTCGCAAATCGGTATGAAAACTACATCATTAATGAACTCTGCAAACTAAACTGAACGGTTTACCAAAGTCCTATATTAATGAAACCCAAAGATGATTGCAGGTGACTTCAATTTGTTGGTCCTCGACTTCAGGTAAAGGAAGACAATCGTAAGGGTTACTGTTTCTTAGAAGATTTTACGCAGTTGCGCAAGATACTGACTACCAAAGGCCATGCATCTGTCTGAAAGGATCCCTGAAGAAGGGGTGATAATTAGGCTTTCAATAGCATGATTCAGTTTCAAAGAATGTGGAGCATTTGAGTAGAATAGCTAACATTATTGGGGAAGCGCATGTGGCTGCAATTCCAGAGAAAGGGAGCGGATCGGAAAAAGCGAGGTAGAAACAGCAAACGGCTGTTATCTTCACCTCCAGATGGCGTTCATAATTATATACTGTCATTCTCAGGAAGGTGAAAGCACACCCAGATCTCACTAACTGGGGGATAGCGTTAGCCGCATTTGACGGTTTCAAAGAGGAGAGCTTGTGTCGGAATTCAAGATCTTGATCTTGATCTTGAATCAAAGCGGAAAGGGCAAGCAGACCGGAGGTCATTATCGTTTGCAAGGCCAAAGACTAGATCACTGACTAGGCACACTGAAGCGGGGCTCTGGATGAATTAGGGTCAGCCACATTCCGAGGTCATGTATTAGTGCGAATGGCACCCACGCCGTCTAAAAGAAATTTTTGTTAATTTATTTCCTTACTACCTGGGAAGCGGGGTGAACGGTGGTCCAGCTTAACGAGTGCATGGAAGAACTGCTGGAAATATGTGGATCGACGACAACAAGATGGTATTCCTAACAAAACTTTGAAGCAGAAGTTGATGTTACTTTCAAATCCAATAAACCATCTAAAGAGCCAGCATCATACTGTCTCATCTGCCTGCGGGATACACTGGGAACTATGATTGAGAGAACCATATAAAATGGAATGCTACCCATCGTCGAAAGCAAAAATGGCCAGTTCGAGTCCCAGTATGAGTTTCGACGTGACGCTTCTAGGGTGCATGTAGTAAACACTGTGGTGAATTTGGCAATAGGCGCGTTGAATTCTAGACTAGGTTGGATGGCGCATTCAACTTCGGAAACTGAAATCGGTGCATTGGTGAACGTAGGTGTTCCTGGATATTTGGGGAGTTTGATTCACAATGATATAGAATGATGCCTGATTCGGAACGGATGCGGTTTCTAAAGGCTAAATCATCACAAGACAGGTATCATAAGACTCGGAACTGGTACTTTTACTGCTTTGGATGATATTACATATACACTTTCCCGTCCGAGAAGAGGCTACGATTAACGACTTTGCCGACGACCTAGCTGTACTAGTTAGAGCAAAGAATATAGAGGATGTGCAGTTCTACGCTACGGAGACAGTAAGATCGGTAAAGCCCTTACTGGAAAGGGCTGGCCTGATCCTGGCGAATGAGAAGACGGAAGTGGTCCTAATAGCGAACCATTCGAGAAGTTTGAATTGATGTAACGCCGCGCCGAAATTATTTTCTAGCAAGCTCAAGTTAGCAGAACTGTTTGTGGATTCATTTTAGGACGTTCTTTGTTAAACCGGTTGATCAGATTTTGGTGCCATACCTTTTGCGATTGCTGATGCTGTTGGTTTGCCTAGAACGTTTCTTTTTATATGATTCTTGGTTTTTGGAGCACGGGTAGATGCTTATATGGACGCCTGTGTCTACAGGCAACTGCATTTTCGTATTTCAGTAGAATATAGACCTCCGGTGTCGTGAAGGAGATGAAACGGGTCCATTCTCATTTTGCTGCACGTATCTCCGTACGCAGCTGTGCGAGTTGGCTTAATAATTTTTGAACTAGATGCGTTAAGCGTGTTTTTGCTGCTGAAGCGTGGTGTAGACTTTGTTAGCTATGTCCGTGGTAGTTGCTTGTAATGGCTGGCCATTAATCGCCGCTATAATTGGCTAAAGAACAAAGTTCAGGCGTCTTATTCATAGATTTCGCATTAGTGGCGTCTGTCTGTCTGTCACACGCAATTTAATTAAAAATGGCTGCTCTGATTGCAGTGGAATTTGGTGTAAAGGTGGGAACACTACATTACGGGTTAAGTACAAACGGAATAGTTCTGCACTCAAATATACTTACACAAGAAATACATAAAGCCTTTCTTACCTGAAGCGTCGAGCTTTCTGTTTTCAACTTCTTTCTGAAGATATTATGTTTATTCGAATTTTGGTGTTAACATTGTGATAGCCGTGAATATATTCCTCTTCTACCGAGTGACTGTTCTACTTAACCGTCTAGCAATTAGTTAATTTTCAGGGAGTAGATCACTTCGGTAGAAAACAAAGTTATTAAACAAGTTCTAATTCCAAGCAAGCGTCTGAAAGTACGTAGCACCGCCATAGTGGAAGTCGGTAGATATACAGTCAGCTCTAAGTCGTGAATCGAATACTTGGGGGTAATTATTAATGCCAAACTGACCTTTGGGTAGCAACGAAAGTGGGCGTGTCAAAAGGCAGCTAGCGTTACCGCGGAATTTGCAAAAATGCTGCCGAATGTTGGTTCTATTTGGCCCAGCTTTACGCACCATCTGTTTGGGGGGAGGTGTGAAGTCAGAGCCGTTTGATCTTTGTCAACGCAGATGGGATGTATGTTTGAAGGGTCAGTGAGACATAGGCTCATTCCCACTATTAGGGAATGGCTTGAGCGGCTACCACTTACCTAGCTCCTCTTAGTATCTGCATCACATTAGACTGAATGACTAGCCGGATTGTCCCGAATGCAGTGGCGTAACGGGGGATCCAGAGGATGTGATGTTTTACTGACCAAAGTTCTGTGCCAAGCGTTAGGAAGGATATGCCCAGGTCGAAGGAGAACTGTTCAAGGGAGTAAAAGAGAGAAAACCTTATAGGCCCAAAAGCACGAGTGTGGAAAGACCAACCCACCCCGCCGAGTAATATCTAAATTGGTCCCGGTGGTTTTTGATGGGTGCGAATTTCGCCCTCTCTACCTCGGGCGTTCTTTTTCAAATTTCTACACCTCCATGTGCGATCACACACAAGAAAAACACAGCAAAAGAAAAAACCAGTGATTCTCAATAATCACAGGGATGTGTAATAATATTTTGCACATTTTTGCAAAATTTCATGAAAATCGGTCAATATGCAGACAAAGCATTATTTTTTTTTCATAATTTTGAAGAAAATTTATTTATCTGTTTTATTACAGATAAAGACCATTCATGACTGGAGGGTAGCTTGTGTTTTCTCGCCTTGTTTTTGATCGATAATAAGTTAATTCACTCCGGGGAATTCACAAAGAGCATTCATAGTTGCATACGCTGACGGCACAATTTGTTTTAGTGGTACTTATGCGCCTCAGGCCGCGTTGCTAATTTAGCTGGCGTGGACGCTGATGGTACCAAGCTTCATGACTGGACGCACAGTCGCCGCGGAGATGAAACAGTTGTGACAGGCAGACGGGCGAACGGACCGTCCCCGGACTGGTTTCAGTTATGAAAGATGATATCATCTCTGGAGCGAATCTTATGGCCAATAAAATTCATAATATCATATTTTCAAAAAGCGAAGAAAACACTTTAATATGTACTTTTTGTAGTTGGAGTTAATGGAGCCGCAATGTTTTTGTTGTGCCGCACTTCGCTTATGCGTGGAGCATCGTCTTTTGTAGCGCATCTCATCTGCGGCACATCAGATAGGGCCTTTTCAATTTTGAGAAAAAAACGTCTTGCGAGTAATGTAATTACCGTCAGGCAACTGATAGTACGCCACTACGTGCGGTATGTGCTCGTACTCGTACGTATGATTGAACCCAGTTTTTCTTTGCATGGTAAAAGTGAACACTCACCACAGAAGACCAAGACACATCTAAGAATGAGTAGAAAACGTATCAATGCAAGTGCACGGTAAAAAGTAAAGTTGCGCGTTTTATGAAAGTTTACCAACAGTTTCGGATACATAAAGTGAAAGCGGCGTTTAATGGTAAAGTCATGAATGATAAATCAAACAAGTTGTAATCTACGATGATTATGTGTGATGCGCCGATGAAAGGTAAATATGGATAATCTAATAAATTTGGCCGCTAAATAGTACTTTTCCAGCAATGCACAGGTTTCGTGTGAAAGAGCACGGAGTGAGTGATATCCACTTCGCTGGATTGAAGTGCAGGCACAACTGACTGATAGCACAGCAAACACAATATTGCCTTCACCACTTGACCGTCTTTGGTTATCGGAGAATGTTTCATGTTTGACTTCAGCGTTTTGGTGATATCAGCAAAAACCTGCGTAGAATGGAATTGCCTCTTGCTACGACACCAGCACAGGCTTTTATGACGCGGAATCAATAATCTAAACACACATGATAGAGCTAAAGGCGGCAATATGGGGCCGTTGAAACTCCACGATCCTCCCCACTGGAAAGATATAGAGTAGTTTGGTGGTGGTGGCCGGTGGTAGGTTATAGGGAAGTTACGCCAAACATTCTCCCCATTATCGCCCACGTCTACAGAATGGTGCACTTATAATTGGTTTGAAGTAGACTACGCGAGAGTCCAGGACCTCTAGGCAAGCTTCGCGGGATTTTGATGTAACAGCTATAACTATGTATAACTGTACTTATGGAGCGGTAATCTGCGCAGAAAGAACCGAACTCCGCACACGAGCCAGGGAATTACATAAGCTCCAAAGGCTGGCTTGCGTGTGTATCAATGGGGCAATGAGGACATGCCCAACGGCATTCCTAGAGGCCCTTTTGGGATTAACCCCTCTCCATCTGCACATACAGATGCAGGCAAGGAGGGCAATATTCAGGATGGCCGGTAGTATGAGTGAGGCGGGGAGCTGCCTAAATCGAAGGAAAATTGATATTCTTTGTAGGCGGTATCCCGAGTTACTGCTGGCACCATCTGTATTGCTTTGTGAACGGACTTCGCACGCGGACTTGTCATTGGGACGTCTATGTTCCTCCCCGCATGGGCGACACAACGACCTGGGTAGGGTTGTGACTGGTTGGTTGAGGTGAACGTTTCCTGCAGACTTCGGAATCCAATACGTGACTTTGTCGCAGTTCCGAGACGGGCGAATCGCGATTTAGTGGAGGCAGGACGCCCTAAACTAGGGGAAAAACTTGACATAGTTCAGCTAACTCCAAAGATGTGAAGTGGAAACTATAACTCAAAGTCTACGGAAATTTCGGTGGCTATCTAAAGTTTGGTAGGTAGGAAGTTCAACGAGGGAAGGTGTCGGCAGGGGGAATAGGACTTCTCATGGAGCACACGGGTAGCGGGAAGTGAGAATCTGGTGGTTCCTACGGCTGTGGTCCGTGAACGCGAGCCTGTCCCTCAATTGGGGGCACCCGAACAAAAATATGGATGAAGGAAACAAAATATCATTAACATTGAACGACGAGAGGATATTGACGTCAATCTTGTTGATTATGGGACCATCGGAGCGATTAATTCAACTAGTGATAAGTAGCAGGGTCTGTGAAGACGGATGGACGACCAGGTATTGGAGTGGCAAAGGTTGTACCGGGCACAACAAGGAAGTCATGTGCATGTCACCGGGAAGAGAATTGATGCAGTGCCAGCAAAAGTACTCAGGATGGCTCTCAATTCGTCGGGCAAAAGCATTACCATGGTTTTCTGAAATTTTAAAGACACCTGCGAAAAGGAAATGGCCAATTAGGTTAGACCGCTTAATGTATGGCGAGTATAGAACTGCTACAGACTTGTACGGCGACCCCATTGCGGCAGGTACCTATTATTGCTACGAGCCCCTCAAACAAGTCCAAAGTGGAAAGTGTTGAAGGCGTAAAAAGGAGCAAAACAAAAAAAAGAAGCTCCAAAGAGCCAATAACGGAGGAAGTACAACGCTTGGATTTCAAACTGAAGTCCCAGAACATGGGAGCAAATGTTTGGACAACTGTGGAGCTAAAGAAACGGGTAAGACAATGGAAGCGGATGCGATTGTCATCAAGAGCAGAGGTCACCTCTCTTATGTAGAAATTCTGCAGAAGGTCAAGAGAGATCCGACGCTAAGCGGGGAAAAGAGCTCAGAAGAATTAGAAGAACGCAGTAGGGAGAACTTTGCCTGGAGCTCCGGAAGATACAAAACGAAAAGACGCTCAACTACTAGATTTTGGTTGTTAAATCCTCCGATAAGAAGGTTACGGTGAGGTAATAGCTGTGAAGTGCACGGATCTCAACGAGATTACGACGAAGGGGGGCATATGGAGAATATTGATGTGGAAATTTCAAATTCGAGACAAGGATGTCGACACTATAAGAAACTTTCCGAAAGCATACGGCAGCACGCAAAACGGTAACCAACAGTTAGCCGGCTGTTTGGGTAAGCAAGTTGCCGGAACCAAGAAAAGTCAAGACCGGATCGATTCGGGTGAAAATATTTCCTGCTTTGAGCTTTAGATGCCTGGAGTACGGTTATATAGCCAGATTTTGCAGAAGTAACCACGATAGCTGCGACCAATGCAGGTGGTGTGGTGAAAATGGCCACCTGGCAAGGAATTGTGAGAAAGATTCAGAACGAATGTTTTGAAAAGATGCAGGTTTTGATGATAAGGGCTACGGTGTAGAAGACATAAAATGCTCGCTGCCTAGGAAGGCACTAAAAGCAAAGAGCGAATTAGCGAACCATTACGTAAAATTAACAATGTTCATTTGCCAAGCGCAACAAGCGTGGAACTTGAGCGAATTTTTGAACAAGTGTTAAATGCAAGTTTACCATCCCCCATTGACAACGCATGCTTCAACGCATGGTCTACCGAATGAGGAAGCACAGTCTAACGACAGGAGGCTGGTGTTTCTGGAAGGCTCCTCTTCGCTGGATATTATACTTGCTAATATCGGAAGTATCTAAGGCTAAATGAAGCGTTAATGAGGGACATTAGCTGGCTTAGTGAATACTATACAGTGACCGTGTACTGTTTAATGTAATGGACACCAGGAGAATGGGACATCCGAGAGACATAAAGTCGCTGAGATAATTCAGGAAAGTTCCACACGAATAGGTACACAGAGAGAAAAATTTGAGAAAATTGTCGACAAAGTGTACGCAGCCTCTGATGCATCAATGCGAAGAAATAAGGTCCACAGATTATCGAAATCGTGGTGGAATGACGAAATGGCGGAAGGCGAGCCGTGATAATAAACGGAATTCCTGTGCGAAAAGGTTGATATTAACCCCTGGGGAGGAACCTATACAGTGGTAATGGCTGAGTTTACAGGGAGCAGCACTTCGCAGATCAAGCACCCAATTTTGTTCCGAAGAACAATGACCACACTGTTTCCATAGCACAGGATATGCACTATTGAGAACGAAAGGGGGTATGAGCTTACCATTGCTTGCGAAAAGGTAGGGGCTAAAACAGCTCCCGGACTGGATGGAATATCGAATGAGGTTTTGAGGGAAGCGATAGCCCGGAGTGGTTCATTGCCATTTTGAATACAAACCACTTGGTGATTCATCGTCGTATCATCTCATTTGTTTACGAAGCAGTACGTGAAACCTATTGAGGTATCATGTGACAGGGCGATACCAAGAAATACTGTGCTGTCATCACCCTCCATGTGGGGAATGCTTTCAGCTCAACGCAGTGGCAGTATATAATAAGATCCCTAAGCCAGCTCAATGTGCTCATATGTTTTCAGCTAATCGTTAGAGACTATTTCGTGGATAGAAAGTTTCTTTATGACATCGATGCATGCTCAGTTGGACATTTGGTAAAGGGTGGTCTCAAGGATCGATACTGAATCTGCTCTGTAACATGATGAATGACCGCGAACAGCACATCAAACGACCCCGAATAGTTACCTTTATTGGCTAAGTATACGAAATTGCTGTTAAATGTTGTCTGGGCATGTCAAACATCGGTTAGGCTGCTCAAGGACTGGATGGTGTCCCATGGATTAGAGAGAGAGAACACAAGACTGAACCTACACCAGCTATACAGTGGTTTTCGATGCTTTCCATCTCCATTTCAGCAGCGGTCGATCGAATGTTAGAGACGTGTTTACTGACGTTACTTTACTCGACGATTAAAAGGTGTATTCTTTAAGTTAAGTGATGTTAGCACGCAATCTGCCTTACCAATAACCTCACGCAAGGACTGCAAAAATAACTTGGCTTGAGGGCCATGTTGTGCCTTCGAAATCACGAGGTGGGTCCATCCACTTCCCAAGTAGAATTTGGGTGATACATTTGAAATTTGGATATAGTAATTCGTATTTCCAGCTCGGTCTTCCTGCACAGCAATAATTGGAATGCAGCAACTAGCATGCCAGTGAAGGGATATCGAACACATTCAATCTCTCGTCAGTTCGTCACATAAGAAAATGAACGAGATGATGTCCATGACACGGATCTGCAGACATTAGAACATGGAGACGAATGATGAGCCCGGTGAATTGATTGGGTATAGCTCCTTTCTCGACAGTTGGCAATCCGCTTGGGACTGTGAAGTGTGAAACTTACTTGCAATATTTGACAGCCACTGACTTAACTTGGATCAAGTCAAGGAGGATCTGGTCCCCCTATAAATCATGAGAAGTTTTGTGCCAAATGCACAAATTTGTGAAGAATTTCTGCGGCCTGCACGGTACACCAGCCTATTGACGACCATGCGTCTAGACTCGGCATACCCTAGAATTCAAAGTTCCGAAGGGAAGGGAGTAATCCGTAGGCATTTCCTTTACGATTCCTCAGCTCTAGCTGAAGCCGGGCTGCGGACACTAGATAAATAATTCTTTGGAGACCTCAAAGAAGTCTTTGGATGCGGGAGCGGGACAATCTTCTATTCTTTACAAAAGCTGCAAGTTGGCTCTAAAGATCTGAGTCGGGTAAATTCTGTTTTCCTCCCTACTCACAGCAATCACGATCTAAGCAGTATTGTGGCATCAAAACCGGTGCATGGCAGCGCTAGTTGGGGTCCTTATAGCTGTCACTAATACCAGGGGAGTGAAGTATCAGAATAGAGAGCATCCCTTATGAAGAACTGAGGTTTTCCACTGGTATGAATTATTGTTGGATAGTCGAAAATTGTTGGAAGATAAATCTTGAAACGGAGGCCTTCATCCTTGTGAAATGAGACCGACTTTTAACAATAATTATGAAAGGTGACCAGTTGAAATTCAATCATTTCACCACGTATCACATTTCAACTGAATACTTGCACAAGCGAAGAGTTTACCCCAAAATGGGTACAACATACTTCGAAGGGGACAATATTGTTGTTGGAAGTAAGTGAAAAGTTTCTTCAATAAAAGATCGGTCTTACTACATTTCTATGGCACCTTATAGTTACAAAAAGCGAAATCTGTTCATTATAAATGTATTCAGTTCCACTGATATCAGCGAAGCAGCGGACATGAGGGGTAAACAATTTCTGTTCTGCACCTAACTAATATCTAGTACAATATCGATAAATACTGAAGGAATTCGCCGGGAAATTACAGTATACTATATTCCGAACAAGATATGTTATCACTATCTAGCTTTGAAAACAGTTCTGGAAAAAATCGAGTCGTATCTTGACTAGCTACAGAAATTAGCATATCTTCCGTACTATACTTGGCGTTTTAGATTTGCTGATCAACATTAGCCAACCGAGCAACCCTACATACTAAGAGGGTTAATGATATTCTTGCTTCACCTCATAATCATTTGATGTTAAATGAACTATGCATTGAAAAGCAACAATTGCGTTCACTCACCAGGTTCAACTTCTTCACGCTAATTACTCGACAGAGCGCCTCCGATGTGTTGAGCACTATTTATTCCGAAACCTCTAATTCCCGGCCACCACTGTCATTGCACTTAATTTCAATAATTCACTTCAACAAATTCCGAAAGCACTTATGAGCGGGCATTCATGGCTTCTAGTGAAACTCCA
This sequence comes from Hermetia illucens, assembly GCF_905115235.1. Lineage (NCBI taxonomy): Eukaryota > Metazoa > Arthropoda > Insecta > Diptera > Stratiomyidae > Hermetia > Hermetia illucens. The sequence goes on along the minus strand of NC_051852.1, from coordinate 110,342,420 downwards.
CGCGGCGAGGGGCAGCTAAATTCCATGACGTACAGTTGAGGAAGATATGATCGGCCACCAACAACAAAGTAGAAGAACTTGGACGGTGCGAGGTATCTAGTTATGTTCTGGAATCGACGCCAGATATATTCACTCACATTCCACTGGACACTCTAATCCGAATGAAATCCGGGCAAGTGGGCACCAAAACAATCAGTGAGCATGCACCAAAATAAAGTGTGCACTAGTTCACGACCGCGAAGGTAAATAATTAAATTATCATCTGAGAAGCGCGAACGGACTTTACCTGGGATCACAGAGAAATCAGAAGAAAAGGCTAATCCGCAGAATGCTATCTAATCGGTAGGTAAAAGGGTGCACGGCAAGTGTTGCTAATGTAAACAAACGCTGGGACACCGCTTGGCAGAAGCAGCCTCTCCCTGGACCACTCGGACACGGCAGTGTCGTTTGTGAAGGAGAAAGGGACACGCAAGTCACACAATTGCTGAAATTAGTCGGATCAACGATTTCCGCGAATCCAGAACGTACTCGTGGATACAGGTGTGCGATGGGTCAGTGTCTACCTAAATGATGTAGATAGCCTTCTCACTGTCCCCGTCTTAAGCATTCCACTCATTACAACGCTCCAATGCGACGCCACGACTATATGGTCAGAGAAGCCCCGGACTCGACACACGTTCAGCACGCTCGACGTCTAACACCAGATTACCAACGAGACCGAAGCAGCTCTCTGGCCAGATGCAAGCCCCAGCCCTCACCTCGCCGACTGGCTTTCAATTGTATCTTTACCTGTTCGATTAGATGAGAATTAACATCCAGGTGAGAACACATTGGAATCTATCCCGCGATGAAGATGATAATAACCAATATCGTGTTGTAGATGCACCATTGAAGTCTAACAATGGCCATGGTGGGAGACCTTAATGAGGACAGAACCAGAATTTCCGATATGTCGATGGCTGGCCAAATCGATTCAATCACAATGGACTTGTGTTATTTTCAATTCGAGACACTTCATTACGCTCGGAGGTTTGGAATTCGTAAGAAGCGTTAAGTTGACTTGTGGTGAACTTGGACCGCAGTACGCATTTTTTGGAACTTCTGACAACCAAGTGCGTATTCATTATATCACGTTTGTTCTGCGGATGGTGCGCATCTGATAGCTTTGGGGGTACAATCTAATCTAAACACATACTTTAAATTTACATCCTTAATAAACTACATCGACAGTACCGGGGTCTTAAGGAATTACCTTTCGGCGTCACCCCTAAGATAATTCAAAACAGAGTATCCCTTACTATCCTACTACCACCAAAATCAAGAGAAATGTGAAATATTTAGTTGGACCTAAAAGAATGTTGATGATTGGCATCCTTTCCAAATTATATCTGAGTCCAATCAGTGGTATTAACTAAAATTTATGGACATTCGAAGCAGATCGTAGGAAATAAACCTCACATCGGAGGCGCCGTTCATGGCGATGAAACCAGTCTATCAACCCGTCCAATTAGCCTTAGCCAAAATTTGTGATTTGGTGAAATTTGAGCCATTATAAATGTTAGAACGTCGTTAGTTATTGTCTTAACATTTTGAAATTTTCATATAAACTTTAACGTCTACAAAAAACTGATTAATATGCCATAAGGAAGCTTGAAATGAACACCAGCAGCCACGCTTATTGGTTTCTGCTCATTAGTGATGCAATATTAATAAACATAGTAAAACTTTTGAGGTTGATTTGAACTCGTGAAACTTTAAGATTTGCTTTACTGGAAAACATTGTTACAAAAGCAGACTTTGTTTTGAGGACAAGGATCAACATCGAAAGTAACAATAGTAATAGCAACCGCGATTGTTTACCGAATGGTGAAAACTATCATGCGCTTGTTTACACCCCTCATCAGGAGGAGGGTATTTTGTAGACGAAACCTTATTAAAATCGGGTCAATGTCTGTCTGTCTCTTTTTTAAGGTATTTGTTTGCAAAACATCACGGGGCGGAGTTAGCTTACTTTAGCTAGGTCTCCTTCCGTCTTCCCGTGGGGTTCATAACCGCGCCTTTCTCACTTCTTCTGCTTTTCGTAGTTTATCCTGGATTACTGCGATTATGGAATTGATCACATCCCAGTCTTTCTGGCAAGCTACCATTTTCCGGACAAAATTTTTCGGTGATAACACTTCACCTAGAGTTTCCTCTAGGTTCCTCCTTTTTCCACGAACCTAGGACATTGGAAGAATACCTGCGGTGGGTCCTCTGGGACAGTTTAAACAATTAGGTGAGGTGTCCAATTTAACCCTGTACAGGTACTGACGGTATCCTCCATGGCCGGTGAGAAACTGGGTGAGATTATAATTGATCTGCTGCTGCATGCTTTCTCTCCAGCCACTCCCTGATGGAAGGGATCAACCTGGAAGTCCAACGATCCTTTTCTGACTGGTCCCATCGCTGTTGCCATTTTATGGATCTCTTTTTTCGGCTTTTTTAGCTGCGATAAGGGAGAGATGGATCTGGTGTTATAAATGTTCATCATTTCGGTTACCAGGATGTCAATTGGCATCATTCCCGAGATGACGAACACTGCATCGTCTGAGACGGTCCAGGAGGCAGAACACACCCTTAAGGCTTTTCTTCTGTAAACCGTACTCAGTTTATATGCATTGCCTATAACTTGCCGCACCATTCCTCAAACTGGGACTGCATACAACATGATAGAACTCACCACCCTGGCTATGAGCAGCCTGCAAGTATGCCGCGGTCTTCGTACGTTCGGGCATCATCCTTGCGTGAGCCATACTCGTGGTGGATGCTTTTTTGCAAGTATGCTCTATGTGCTGCTTAAAATTGAGTTTTTCGTCTATCATCACCCCCAAGTATTCGATGGCCGGCTTGGAAGTGATGATACGATTCCCGATTCTAATGCAGGCGTAATTTCTTTTGCGGCGCTTAGTGATGAGGACCGCTTCCGTCTTTTCCTCGGCGAGTGCCAGTCCAGCACTCTCTAACCAAGCCTGATTGCTTCGCTTGAGTACAACTTAGCATCCTCGAGATGCTTTGCGACCACAACTAGTACTATATCATCGGCGTAACCTACCACCGTGGCCTCCTACGGAACCGGAAGGTTAAGCACATCATTATACATAATGTTCCACAGTAGTGAGCCCAGTACGGAATCCTGTGGGACACCCGCAGAGACAACGTACTCCTTGGGTTCATCGTCGGTATTATACCAGAGTATTCGCTCATGCAAGTAGCTATCGATAATAGCGGCGAGGTAGGTGGGAACACCAATCGTCGCCAGAGACTTTCGAATAAGGTTCCAATTGGCCGAGTTGAATGCATTCCTCACATCCAGGGTCACCACCACACAATACTTGCTGATACAACCCCTTCCGTGATTTGCATTTTCAGCCAAGCCAGTAACCATTTTGATGGCATTAATGGTTGATCTGGCTTTACGGAACCCATGCTGCCCATCTGAAAGGCCCCCTTGGGTGTCGACGACTGGAAGTAGTCTTTTATAAATAACCCGCTCCAACATTTTCACCATAGTGTCTAGAAGACATGTGGGTCTATAGGAGGACGGTTGTCCTGGCAGTTTGCCAGCCTTAGGCATCAGCACCACCTTCTGCTGCTTCCACGGTCCAGGAAAGATACCCTCGGACATGCACGTTTCGAACAGCTCCGCGAACATATCCGGTCTTCATTTGACGGCAAGTTTGAAGGCCTTATTCGGTATGTCGTCCAGACCCGGGGATTCGCTGTCGCCTATTCGACTGCAGACCTCCAGCAGCTCGTTCCTGGTGACTGGTGGAAACGGCGTCACGTTTAGGGGACGCGGGAAAGTGTCAGTATCCTCCTCTTGTTGGGAAAATAACCCTTGGATTATTTTCAACAAGAGCATAGGGCATGTGATCTGCGGAGATGGTCAGCCTCTGAATCGTCCTGTCATGATTTTATTGGCGCTACGCCACGGATTTATATCCGCTTCCAAACAGAGCTCCTTAAAACATTCCCTCTTACTCCGCTGGATGGCGAGCTTGAGGTTCTTGCGAGCTTCCCTATAGGCATGCTCCTTTTGCCCTTGATCGGTCCTATATATTACCCTCTCAGCCGTTCGTCTGGCTCTGTGGCAAATCGATCGAAGGCTGGCAAGTTCACAATTCCACCAATAATTGGGTCTTCTAGTGGGGAATGAGCATCTCCTAGGCATCGGCGCGTCACACGCCTTAGAGATGCTTTGTGTAATATGGAGAGCTCTATCAGTGGAGGTGCCTGCTAAGCAGGTCGAGCCACACTTCCATGAGTGTTTGCTCATCCATCGCTTTTGTAGACCATCCTGGTGTTCTTTTGGATTTCGGCTTCCGGGGCGCGGGTCTCCTGCCTTGTGACTCCGTCCCTAGTTTAAAGGAGATTGCCGCTGTACGTGAAGTCCTCGCTAACTTACTAGGACATGTCACATGCAGCGCAGGGCTGACAAAAGTTAGATCTACAATTGAACCATTTCTCCTTTTCCTATAAGTGTTTACATCGCCTTCGTTGGCCAGAACTACATCTAACTGGGCAAATGCTCCTAATAAACATTGTCCCCTTGCGTTAGTCTCTTTGCTGCCCCACTCGATAGCCCACGCATTCAAGTCATTGGCTGTCACCTTTGGACCTCGTCTCCTTGCGTCGTGAACAAGATCGTCTAACAGGTCATCGAACTCAGGAGGTGTGAGGCTCGGTAGCAGCCGTATACGAATATACCGCTTATTTTTGCCCACACAAAGCCACTAGCCGCCTCACGCATGCTATATTGTATGGCCTGTCGACCACAAGCCCATATCGTCGCTCCACCAGTCGAATCTGTGACCCATACACCACCGTAGTGATTTCTGTACGGTTCACTAATGATAGCTCGTACACGTAATTTTCTCAGAAACGGCTATACCGATTGACACGAAATTTGGTGAGAAGGTGGGAACTGTGAACGCCCAGACATGCAGTGCGTTTTGATTTAGGGTGGTCCCCATACATGTAAAAAGGGGGTGTAAAAATGTTTTTCACCGAATATATATCAAATGAAAGGTCTCGACTAGTACTTTTCGGAGCCGGTCTTAGTTTTGACATTCTTTAGAAAGGCAGGGAGTGGGAGGGGTGGGAAGTGATGATTTCTTTAACGGACCCATTCTCAGAAACTACCCAACCGAAAAATTTCAAAAAATTCATGAAGCTGCCTCTATATGTAGCCCAGGCCTCAAAATACTTTCCATATCGATATCCGTTCAAATTAAGTTAATAATAGCATATTACCATATTTTTGGGGAAATTGAGTAAAACCCCCCTTAAGTTTATTCCAGAGTTATAAAAGTTGCTAGTAGTATAAAGTATAATACGGTGCATATCATCTCCAAGTTTGATCAAAATCATACTATTAGTAACAAAGTTACATTGGCTCAAAGTTGACTTTACCGTGTAAATTTACTGCAACTAAATATCAATATCACACTAAGTGGTTAGTCAGACATTCTAAGTGCATATACATAACGGGCTACGTACAAATGGGATAGCTCTACATTTAATCGTAAAGTCGTTGTATTTCTTTCGTCAGAATCTCAATCGGGACCATTCCTGCTATCACGCAAACTGCTTCATTGGATATTGCTCTGTAAACGCAACATGTTCGGAGTACACTCATGCGATACGCAGCTCCAATCTTTCTTTTATTTGCAATATTTTTCAGTGCATCTGCCCATACTGGGGCTGCACACAGTAGGATCGAACTGACCACCTTCGGAATAAGGAGTCGACGGCTCGGCCTTGGGCCACCTATATTTGGTAGCATTGTCGCAACCAGCGCTTCGATGTTATATGCCTTGGTTGCTGCACTCTGCACATGCAATCCGAAATTTAGCCTCTGGTCAATCTGTGTAATGCACTTAAGTACTTAAGTGCAGGCTTGGAATGAATTGTTTGCGTTCCAAATTTGATCTTCATGGAAGTGCACTTTCTCCGCTTGGTACTACTTCCTTCTGCGAGCTCTGCGAGCTGTAGACCAGCATTCTGTAACCAGGATTTAATCTCATAGACTTCTTCATTTGCATAAAGCTCGACTTCTTCGAGAAAACGTGCAACAACTGTCACACCAATATCATGCGCGAAACCATTGGAGACCACACCATTGGGAAAGCCTCGGGTCGGTACTCCGTTATACATAATAATCCACAAGAGTGGCCCTAGGACAGACTCTTGTGGAACTCTTCATGCCGTTTCGTATGATTTTATTTCTTCATTTGATTTGCAGCATAGAATCCTATCGATTAGGAAGTCGGCAACGATACGCACCAGGTACTTCGCCACGCCTAAGTTGATTAGGTACTCAAGCATCTTGACATAAAGTGTAATCACTGCACAACATTTGCCCTCATCAAGTGTGGTCTTAGCTGTGTTAGCTACTAGGACAATCCGTTGTAGACCTCGTCTTTCGAAAACCGAACTGATTTTCGGAGAGACCGCCATTCTTTTCGGCAATTCGAATTAATCTGCTATAGATTATTCGTTCGAATAGTTTGCCAGTATTATTTAGAAGGCATATCGGCCTGCAGAACGAATCTCCACCCAAAGGTTTGTTTGGTTTGGGGGCTAGTATTAATTTCTGCTTCTTCCATTGTGTAGGAAATACTCCTTCTTTAAGGCATGTGGTGAACGCCTCGGCAAACATATTTGGAGCTATTTTGACTGCTGCCTTGAGAGCTTTATTGGGGATGCTATTAAGCCAGGTGCTTTATGTCCAACAATTTTATCCACAGCTTCGAGGACCTCCTTTTCACTTACCATAGGAACTTCGGTAGTGTCTATCTCGACAGTGGGAAGGATAGCGGTACTCTGTAGGAAAAGATCCGTTACTATTTCATAAAGCAGAGTAGGACAAGAAATCGGCGAGGAGCGTTTGCCTTTTGATATTACTGTTTTATAGGCGCCACCCCAGGGGTTCGTGTCAGCTTCATTACACAGTCGCTTAAAGTGTTCGCTTTTATTTTTTATTATGGCCACATGTAATTTCTCCCGAGCGTTTTTGTATTCTTCATGTAATTGCTCGTATCCAGATCGGTTTTTATTTCATTGACTGCGCCTTCTGGCCTTGAGGCAGGCATTCTCCGATTTCAGGATTTCACTAAAAGTTCGGAACTCGCTTCTGGGATACAACATACCTTTGCATGAATGCGTGACGAGAAAGAGCTTCGACTAATATACGTCCTCTTACGTTCGCTTCTCGGCTGCCCCATTCTTCAGCCCATGCGTTGAATCGGCACCCACTATCTTAAGGCTATGGTTGTTTGCATCCATTGCTAGCCTCTCCACCAAAGAATGGAACAGCTGTAAATAGATATTTCGCCTATTTTTGCTCAAGTGAAGCCACTCTCGAGAATCTTCGTGGTTCCTTCTATGGTCCGATTTCCGCATGTCCATATCGTTGCTTTTCCGCTCTTATACGCGACCCAAACTCCACTGCCTACATTTTTGTACTGCTCGCAGATTATAGAAAAATCTATTTTGTTTTCAAATATCCTTTGGGAGAGCAGGTCTTGAGCCGCTTGGCAATGGTTCAGGTTTAGCTGTAGGAACCTCATTTGCGCATAGTGTCGATCTCCTTCCTATACACCGGGCATGTGCTCCTGCCTGTGATATGGGCGCTGTCAATATCGCTTATTTGCCTGCAGAACAGACAACTAGGATTTTCTTCGCAGATTTTTGCAATGTGGCCTTTTTTCCCGCATTTACGACACAGGTCGGACCTATCGTGAACGCTAGTACATTTTTTCGCCATGTGCCCAAATTCTAAACACCTGAAGCATCTTTTCAGAGTTATCTGCTCTTGTAGTCGGCGTAGTCGGCAGACGACTCAGCCAATCCGAAGTCGAGTCGTCACTTTTTTTCTGCAAGTCTTCTGACTTGTTTTCACCTGGTCAATAGGTCGCCCTTCTGCGTTCGCCTTATGCGGTTCACACTTTAACCTAGCTCTATTAACGAGGTGTCTGTTTTGACTTTGCGCAGAATATCAGCATATGTAAGTTCACTTTTTAAGGTTTTGTGTAAACACAAAACCTTATTATCTGTCTGTCTGTCTGTCCGTCTGTCTGTCTGTCCGTCTGTCTGTCTGTCTGTCTGTCTGTCTGTCCGTCACACGCATTTTTCTCGGAGACGGTTATAGCGATTGACACCAAATTTGGCAGAAAGGTGGGAGGTTTTTACATCGAATTTAAGGGGGGGTCCCCATACATGCAAAAGGCGGGTGTAAAATTTTTTTCCATCAAATATAGTCATGTGGGGTATCAAATTAAAGGTCTCGATTAGTACTTTTCAAAGCTGACCTTAGTTTTGACATTCGTTGGAAGAGTGGGGAGCGCGGGGGTTGAAAGTGATCACTTCTTTAAGGGGGCCATTCTCAGAAAATCAGGAAGCTGCCACTATATGGTGCCTGGGCTCCGAAATACCTTCCATGCCGATATCTGTTTAGATAAAGTTAATAATAGTACATTACTACAATTTTGCGTAATTGGTTAGAAACCCCCCTTAAGTTCATCCTAGTACCATGAAATTTTGCAGTGATATAGGCTATAATATAGAGCATGGTCTTACCAAGTTTGGTGGAAATCGCACTATTACTAACAAAGTTATGATACCTCAAATTTGTTGTTTCTTTGAAAACTATGAACACTATGAATGTCAATATCACCCGAAAGTAGATACTCTCACATAATATATGGATATATTACGTGCTACGTACTAAGAAATACACAAAACCTTTCATACCTGAAGCGTCCAGCTTCCGGTTTCCCGACTTGTTCTTCTTGTCCACCTTAGTCCAAGTGATTGCAGTTACCGTCTTTCGCTGTAGGGTCTGGTAGAATGTGACGGACAGACATTGAATCGACTTTAATAAGGTTTTGTTTTACAAAAAAGATATCCTTTATGTGGTTCTTCTTTTACTTCTCTTTTGCCTAGCTTTTATTCGACATATGTTCACAACAGTTTTATCAGATTTGAATTCGGGTTCTGAGGTGGCTTTTGGCATTATGTAGGACCCATTCCTTACCGATCCTGGCTGTTAGTTGTGGATCGTTGTAATGATCTAGCATTATATCACATGGCAAATCCAACATAGCAACCTTAGCTGTTATGTACTGTTATAGTATGTCAAGTTAACCTATTTCAGTCTCGTTTTCTTGGATTATATGCAGTACTCTAGCTCATTTGGACGCCATGGCACTCCATATCATGATACTGGCACCCCCATGTTTACCTGTTGGCTCAATATTACGATTTTCGAAGGCAACGATCACCCTTCTCCACACTAATTGCACGCCATCGGAACCGAAAATGTTGAATTTAGACTCGTCGCAAAAAATCAAGGTTTTGCAAAGCGCTTCTGTATTATTAACAAAATGTTGAGCATATTTAACTCGATTTTAAGGTTTTGTGTGAAGCAGAACTTTAGGTGGTCAACGGGTAGTATAGGTCCTAGGATGGGGGGCGAAACGTGGATTGGCACCTGAGAAACGCCTGCTGAACCAATACCAACAGCTTTACTACCAAAACCTATCTGCACCTCCATGTGGCGACCGCTGGGAGCTCTTTCTTAACGAAAAGCCGCAGACGGAGAAGAATTAAGGCGAGTCTCCGGCCCCCAAAACGGGACAAATTACACCAACTGGTCCTCCAGGTTTGGGGTTGGGTAGGGCTGACAACCGTACATGGAAAACAACTTGTTACGAAGCCACAATAAAAGCCTCGGACTGGACTGATAATACAACGACGAACCCGGCAATGACCAAGAAATAACGATTTGCGCATTTTCTCATGGAACGTGTGCTCCCTGAACAGAGATGGAGCTTCCACACGGCTTGCCGATACCCTGTCCCAATATAGTGCTCATGTAACAGCGTTACAGGAGATGCGTTGGACAGGGAGCGGTTTCTGGAGAAAAGCCACTACACCATACATTATAGTGGCCATCCAGTAAACCATGTGCTCGGAGTAGATTTCCTAGTCAGCCAAAAAATTAAACCTGCTGTTATCGGTTTTGAAAATATAAGCGAAAGGCTATGCACTCTGCGTTTGCGAGGCAAATTTAGAAATATAAGCCTCATAAAGGTCCACGCCCTTAGAGAGGAGACTGCAGACTCGGAGATTAATGATTAATGTGTGAGGCCAGATAAAAGCAGAAGGATCACTCTTGAAACCATTCGACATTAACAACGGTCTAGGACAAGGGGATGCCTTATCATGCGTCCTGTTTAACCTGGCCCTGGAAAAAGTGATCCGTGATGTTGAGGTAAATAGTTGAGGGTACGATTCTCTTTAAGTCCACCCAACTACTGGCCTATGCTTACGATGTCGACATCATTGAAAGAACGGCCCGAGACGTACAAATTGCCTTCATCTAGATTGAGCAGGCGGCGCGAGATCTTGGGGTGTACATCAATGAAGGCAAGGCAAAATATATGGTGGCAACGTCAGCACCAAAAATCAACCAACCAACAACATCAAACCGCGCTGGTCAAACGGGAAGAATAAAGATAGGAGGCTACAACTTTGAGACCGTTGATAATTTTTCCTATCTAGGGTCGAAAATCACAACCGATAACAGCTACGACAACAATATCTATAGTAGAAAAAGAAGACCAGGCAGACCCTGCCTGAAATGGAGCGATGTCGTAGGTAAGGACGCCAGGCGGCTTCTATGCTTTTTGGCGATAACGGGGGTGTCTGGAGTGCCTTATTAAGGCAGGCCTAGAACGGATACCGATTGTTGCGCCGTTGATGATGATGAAAAACTTATTACAATCGATTCGATGTATGTCTGTCCATCTGCCTGTCTTTTTTTTGAGTAGGTGGAAATTTTCAAAAGACACTGGCCTGGGCACGCCAGCGTGTTGGATTCTTACTCACTAAAACCACCCCCGACTCCCCCTAGCTCCGTGGAACCACCATATGGTATTACATCACGGGGCGGAGTCAGCTCATTTTAGCTTGGTCGCCTTTTGTCTCTAGGCGGCGTACGTGACCGCGCTTTTCTCGTCTCCTCTGCCTTTCGCAGTTTGCTCTGGATAGATGCGACCATGAAGTTGATCGTATTCCAGTCTTCCTGATATGTTAACATTCTTCGCACCAGATTTTCTGGTACCAGCACCTCTCCTAGAGTCTCCTCTAGGTTCTTCCTTTCTTCCACAAATCTTGGACAGTGGAAGAATACATGCTCTGGGTCCTCTGAGGCTCGATTGCAGTTTGGACAATCGGGTGAGGTATCTAGCTTAAAGCTGTACGGGTACTGGCAATATCCTCCATGCGAAACTGGGTAAGATAATCCTTGATGGCATGATGGATTGATGTGTATCCGTCGACTCTTTCCCAAGCATTATCAGCGCTTTTGTCATCTATTAAGAGATTTTTTCTTTCGGCGTTCTTCGTCTGTAATAAAGGAGAGATAGTCCTGAATGTAGAGCACACCTCCAGGCCTTTTCTTCTGTAGACTGCACACAGTTTGTTAGCCTTAAATGTGACCTGTACTGGACCCGCATAGAGCAGAATCGAATTCGCCACCTTAGCTATAAGCAACCTGGAAGCATACTGTGGCCCCTCACGTTTGGCAGCATTCTTGCTAGGCACACTTGCGATGGATGCTTTGTCATACTGCACGTGTTGCCTATAACTGAGCTTCTCGTCTATCATCACTCTCAAGTATTTGATGGTAGGCTTAGAAGTGATGATATGATTCCCAATTTGAATACAGCGCCTGGAGATGAGGACCGCTTCCGTTTTTTCCTCCGCAAGTGTCAGACCAGAACTCCCCAGCCAACCCTCAACAGCACTGATCGCTTCACATGAGTATAGCCTCCCAGGCTCTCAACAACCGGGGGTAATTTATTGCGGTTACTCCCTCTAGCATTTTCCCCACAGCATCCAAAAGACATATAGGCCTGTAGGAGGTTGGTTCACCTGGAGGTTTACCAGCCTTTGGGAGTAGTACTCACTTCTGCCGCTTCCATGATGCAGGAAATATCCTCTCGGACAAGCACGCTTCGAACAACTCAGCGAATATATCCGGCCCTGGATTTCACGCAAGCTTAAGGGCTCTATTTGGTACACCATCTAGACCCGGAGCTTTGTTATCTCCTTTCTCCCGCTCTTTTCGTAGAGGTGTCTGCTTTATTACGTTGCTCTAGCCACACTTCAAAGCTTTTGCAGATCAGCCTGACATCTTTCTCGGTTTCGGTCTTCTGCCCTGTGGGTCCGACTATAGCTCAAAGAAGATTGCCTGGTGATCACTGTGGGTGTAGTCCTCTCTGACGCACCAGGATATCCCACCCACCAGTGCAGGGCTAACAAAAGTTACGTATACGATTGAGGCAGGCCCCCTTTCCAAAAGGTGTTTACATCACTTCCGTTGGCCAGAATTATATCCACCTGTGCAAAAGCGTCTAAAAGACTGCGCACCCTTGCATTTGTCTTTTTGTTACTCTACTCAAGGGACCAAGCATTGAAGTCACCGCACAATAAGCACTTAGAGTCCTTATTGTACTTTTTGGACTGTCTCCCCACAACTTCTGCAGGCAAGGACCGGGGATCTGATTTCTCCTTTCGGTGCTTTTAGCTTCGTTTTTCCGAATTATTTGTATAATATTTTTCCTCTTAGGCGCTTGCTGATTTACCGGAGGATCCACATCTTTTTCCTGCACTCTCGTGTTTGGTGGCAAGTTGATTGCAATACGATTAGCTGTGCCTTGGCTCGCCTGTGACATCGTTTGAACAGTAGGTTTCAACTTGCCCTTTGAATTTCGTTCTTCCTGCTGCGATTTGCTGTAGAGGACCCTAATAGCTCTCGCTATATTTTTTACGGATTGGTGCACGTTGTGCTTATCATCTATAAACTTGGACAGCTCAACTCTCATTATTAGTGGAAGGGTCAATGCGCACCTCGAGACCAACCACATTCTGCCTGAGGAGCAGAAGGGCTGCCGAGTTATGTCAAGGGATTGCAAAGAGCAACTCATTATCGACTCGGTAGTTATAGGACAAGCAACGAAAGGCCAAAGGAACCTATTTAGCTGCTATATCGATTATGCCAAGACTTTCGATAGCATCCCGCATACCTGGCTAATCGATTTCCTACATCTGTATCGCATTGATCCGAAACTAATAAAGTTTTTGGCGACAGTCATGGAAGGGTGGCATACCACCTTATCGGTGCGTACATCTGAGGATGCCAATAACTCAGAGCCCATCCTATACGGAGGGGCATCTTCCAGGGGGATTCGTTGAGTCCCCTTTAGTTTTGTATGGCACTGAACCCCCCTTTATGGCTACTGAATGATGCTAGATGGCATGGTTTTGCAATAAAGTATGGCCTACGTGCTAAGTGCGAACTGACATACTTGATGTACTTAGATGACATCAAGCTGTATGCTGGTACTGACGACCTTAGAAGTGTCTTGCGAATAATAAACATGGTCAGCCGTGATATTCGGATAGAGTTTGGATTAGACAAGTCCCGAATCCAAGCCATCCGCAAAGGTCATCACGAGCCGCATGCCGGACATACCATTAGCGACCTCCACATCGAAGCTATGACCAAGACAGACTTCTACAAGTACCTAGGAATTCTGCAAGGAACCCATACTCGAGTTAGTGATCTGAAGGATCCTCTGCTCTCTGAATTCTTGCGACGTATAAAGCTGGTACTGAAATCGCATCTCTCGGCGAAGAATAAAATAATAGCGCGTTGAATGTATTCGCTATCCCTTCACTGGCTTATGCATTCGGAATATTGCCGTGGACGAAGACTGATTTAGAAACGTCCAGCAGCGGATACGACCAACTATGTCCGAATTCCGAATGCATCATCCAAACTCTGCGGTGGAGCCGATGAACCTGCCTCGTGACATCGGAGGTAGGGGCGTGGTTGACGTGGCGGCACAACATCATCGCTAAGTCGACCTGCTGGGCGCTTATTTTTACAGCAAAGAGTAGTCGAGTCCCTTGCATGCGGCTGTCTGTAAGGCAGACTATGGGCTGAAGGATCGATCTTTCAATCCTCTGAGTGGGGTGAAGTCGGACCAAGAGTGGATCGATGAATGGAAGTTGGGGCGAACTACTCGTCGGCCATTTTGGGTGATTGGAATTTACTGCATGGGATAGCCAGCAGTACAATTATCACTCCTCTTTAATGTGTGACCTATCCACTTCCACTTCCGTCTTCTGATCACATCGCGTACGAGTGCCAAGCCTGTTCGCCGACCAAGTTCTTCATTTGAAATAGCGTCAGGCCAGTGCACTTCGACAATACGATGCAGACCGTATTGTCTAAAGCTTGAAGCTTTTGGGTAACAGTGGAGTTCACTTTCCACCTTCTACGCCAATACTAGCACAGAACAGTCTAAACTTGATCTTCGTGTTAAGATAAATGCATTTTAAACAAGGCAGCGAAAGCAGATCTAGCGCCGTTAATGATGAGTGCCTTGGTTTTATTGGTGATTAGCTTCAGTCAAACTCTACTCGCCTCTCTTTCCAAATCTAAAGTTATTTGGACAAGGTCCATAACCCGGTGAGAGAGCAAACAAATGTCATCAGTGAAGTTGAGGTGTTTGAGAAAAGATGTCATCGTCCATTGAATTCCTCCACGTCCTCTGGAAAAGGCAGCATGTAGAACGATACTGATAATAAGAAGAAATATTTTCGGTAACAGGATGCAACCCTGGCGGACCTCCAAATGCTCCGGGATTTTACCTCGGTGCAGTACCTGACATTTTGTGCCCACATATGTTGCTCTAGTAATAGCTATTAGTTTTCCCGGAACGCCTTTCTTGCGTACATATACACTCCCTTTTCGCACTAACGAAGGCTTCCCCTTCTTTCCACTCTCGGGGAAAGGTCTCGGGTTCCCAAGATTTTCGTTCGAGTGGAAGCAGCAGATCTACAGTAAGTGCAGGTGAAACGATAAATAACCCTCCGTTTGAATGTATTGATGGCCGAAATGATTTCTCTTTTGTTTGGAGAAACAGTCATTATGCACATGTTATGGTGACTAGCCATTTCACCCATAAGAGGAGGAACTGGTCGATCCAATTGCTCGTACGGTGTCGGTCAGTTGAAAGCGCTCGAACAATATGGCAACAATGACGAGGCGGTGGAAGTTCCAGAAATCCACGAACCTCCCACCATTACCATTGCGGCCGCTAAGACCGTGTTTTCCCATCATATGTCCGAGCAAGCTGCTTTCAGATCCCACCTTGGCAGTCAGATCGCCCATCACGATCACAATGTCACCTTTTGGATGCCTCCTGTGAACTGCGTTTAATTTCCAGCAGAAATTCTTTCTGAAGTTAGAAGTCTATCAAAAACTATCTCTAGAGCAAAGGAGCGCACTTTGCGGTAGGCTTCAGAAGCAACCTGAGACCGGATTCGCGTCTGCTACTACTTGGATTTCCAGAGGACAAAAGCACATTGCCGCAAGAGAGAAAGAAGGGGTACCCACCAGAGTCCCACCGTCTTACTTCGCTTAGGCCCAGAATGTTCAGCTTGTATCGTTGGCATTTCTGCTCGATCCTTAAAAAATATGATCCGCTCGAGTTGGAGAGTGAGTATAATGAGGACCCTCGCTACCATTGTTGAGGAGCCTGCGCACATTTCAGAAACCAATCATTGTCTGTTTTTGACAGCCTAAGGTCGTAGCCGTGAGGTTAGTCCCTTTCAAGGTCTTTGTTGCCGTTTCGGCAGCAATAAAGATTCAAAATTTACAGGTTGCTAGCCCACAAATTTCTATCTCTTTTAGTCGCAACAAACAGAGAAGGCACTGCGTGGCTGGAAGAGCACGTATTTCGGTATGTAATATCGACATTGGTCAGTCAAAGTCAAACACTGTATTTTGAAAAAATCAGTGAAAATCGTTATTTCATGTCACAGAAATCGTTCTAGAAATCGTGAAACTCATTATTTCGTGTTCCCCTGCCCTGTTTCTATAAACATTTGCAACCGCAAGTAGGACCAAAGTACTTTCTGTGTATTTGCACACGGAAGTGAAAATATGACGGGCAAAGTATCACTCGACAACTTTTGCTTTGTTTGTGAAGAAATGTTTTTAAAAAGAGGTTGGAAGTGTTTTCCGATGAACGATGAATCAGTGTTGGAAAACTATAATCAACACTTCGGATTTGCGCCTATACATCTGGACAAAATGTGGACGCCAAGTAGTTTTTGCACTATTTGTCGACGCATTTTGTAGCAACCATATCTCAAAAGTCGAAAAGAAATATTAGGTTGTTGCAGATGAAATGGCCGACTTGGCAATCAAGTGAAGTTAGTTGCGATTTTGCTATACACCACCAGTTGGCGCTGTTGGTGTCGGATAATGAAGTATAGATACTCCTACATTTAATCAACCAATCATTCCAATTTTGACCATCGCTGTGATAACAGTGAATAAGAAGGAAAAAAGGATGGAAAAGAGCCAGAACGTATACTTTTCCTGTATGAGTTCAAACTCGGTCATAAAGCAGCGGAGGCGCCCAGGAACATTAGCAGCGCATTTGGAGTTGATACGGTAAGCGAACGAATAATTCCGGCGACGTAAACCTTCAAAGTGAGCCACATGAACATCCAGGACCATCGATTGATAACGACGAGCTGCGTTTGCTAGTTGAAGCCGACACAAGTCAGTCTATATATTTTACAGTTTCCCGCTACTAACTCCATCTGCCCGCTTTCTCGCTCACATAGCTCAAGTGTTCCTTGAAGGTAAATGGATAATCCAGCGTAAAGCCGAGGAATTTGAGGAAAGGCTTGGACTCTATCACATGCTGCCCCACACGAAACCGTAGAGTGCCTTTTTGTTTACCAACCAATCCTTGATCAGCGTAACCTATGTCTTACATGCCCAGATAATATCCTTCAGGTGATTTTCCACTACAACAATTACGACGTCGTTTGCGTAGCCGATACGGGTAGCTCGTCGCGGAAGTTTGATGTGCAGCACGTGGTGGCAGATCACGATCCAGAGTAGCGAACCCAGCACTAATTCTTAAGGCACTTCTCCAGTTATCAAATATTCAACTGGGTCTACGTCGGTGACGTAGAGGAACTTTTTATCCACGAGGGAACATTCAGCTAGTTTAAGGATCTTCAAACGGGTATCTTCCTGTCATCCAAATTGCGCACTATACACTTTGTATTTCCTCTGTATGGTTCGCCAATAATCGCCATGCGCACATCGATCTCTTGGACAAACTGGCTCAAAAGATCGTGTGCGACCTCACAATGGTTGAGATTTGTTTCAAACTTACCAAAGCCTGCATCTTTACACAAGATGCATTCAGGGTTTTTCTCACAATTTCGTGCCCGGTGTCCTTTTTCGCCACACCGCCTGCACTGGTCAGACTTATCGTGCTTGCTTGTGCAAGATCTGGCTATGTGGCCGTACTCCAGGCATTTAAAGCACATAGCAGGAGATATTTTCTCCCGAATCCTACAGACAACCCATCCGATCTTCACTTTAACAGCTTCCAGCAACTTGTTTGCCCAAGCAGCTGACAAGCTAATGATTGCCCTTTGTATGCCAGCGTATGCTTTCCGCAAATTCTTTATTGCGTCGACATTGCCGTCTTGAATCTGAAATTGCCGCACCAGTACCTTCAACATGTCCTCTTTCGTCGTGATCTCATCAAGGTCCCTACACTCCATAATTATCTTGTGGGTTAACTGCCTTACCGTAACTTCCCCACCAAAGGATCTACCAACCAAGTTCTGGCAGTTCAGCGTCTCTTCGTCCTGCGTCTTCCGAAGCTCCAGGACTATATAACCCTCAAAAAGTGTAATAGGCCTCGTTCTCAAAACCTATCCACCCGAAAAGTCCGAAAAAAATCAGAGTGGTGTATCTAAACGAAATCTAGGCCGCAAAATACGTTCCGTTCAGAAATTTGCACAAATAAAGTTAATAATAATATATTCCCATAATTTAGAAATTTTGCTGGGAACCCCCTTAAGTTCATGGTAGAAGTACAGAGGCAGTGGTATAAGTGATAATATATATATATAATATGTGTACAATCAATTTATATACATGTGAAACCCCTAGGTTTCATGTGGAGGCGGAGTGATGTGGCGCAGCAGAGTTAACAACATTCGAAATTTAATGCGAGCAGATAGATGACGAAGCCGGCGCTCTTCCTGGCTTATTCGAACTCGCCACGAGAGGAGAAAGCCAACGGTGAAAATTCCGTTGGTTGGTAACAAACGGGTCTCGAAAAAAATCAAGCGGTCTCTTCTGCCTCGACTCTCAAGGCGAGAACTCGTTTATTATTCTGTTACGTAACGAGTTGACGGGCGCGCAGTTTTTCAACTCCTACGGTCTACTTAACTTATCATATAATTAGTAAAAACCAAAAATTGTTAAAAAATAAATTGATTCACTTTTTAACAAAACAAGTCGGGAAACCTGAAGCTGGGCGTTTAAGGTATGGAAGGTTTCGTTTGCTTCTTGTGTGAGTATATTTGAGTGTAGAACTATCCCATTTGTACGTAGCGGTTAAGGATATGCATTTAACATGTCAGATTTAGTACTTCGGGTTGTAAATTTACACGGTAAAGACCAGTTTGAGCTACTGTAACTTTGTCACTAATAGTATGATTTTGATCAAACTTAGAGATAATATGCTTCATATTATATTTTATACTACTACCAACTTTTATAACTCTTAAGGGGGGTTTTACTCAATTTTCCCAAAAGTAACTTAATTTGAATGGATATCGATCTGGAGAGAATTTTGAGGCCTGGGCACCATATAGAGGCAGCTGCATGATTTTTTTCAGATTTTTCGGGTGGGTAGTTTTTGAGAACGGGTCCGTTAAAGAAATTGTTACTTTCCACCCCTCCCCCTAATAAATTTCAAAACTAAGACCGGCTTCGAAAAGTACTGATCGAGACCTTTCATCCGATACCCCACATGAATATATTTGGTGAAAAAAATTTTTACACCCCCGTTTTACATGTATGGGGACCCTCCTAAATTTCAACGTAGAAGGCTATCACTCACTGCATGTCTGGGGGCCCACAGTTCCCACCTTCTAACCAAATTTCGCGTCAATCGGCATAGCCGTTTCTGAGAAAAGTGCCTGTGACAGACATTGAACCGATTTTAATAAGGTCTTGTTCTGCAAACAAAACCTTAAAACGAAACTTGTGATTTAGTTGGTGCAAGCAGGACAAATTCTGGGCGAATATTCCGTGAGTAAAGTGAAAAACTCCAAACATGCATATAGCATACAGTATTCGGTAATAGACAATGTTTGTTTGTTTAGGATGAGCATAATATCTACGTCTGTAATACATATGCATGCATTTAGTGGCATTTCCACTGTTAATTTTTTCTTTTTATTAATTATAATTACAAATTAATTATTCTTCTTATTCATTTTTAAGGTTTTGTGTAAACACAAAACCTTATTAAAATCGGTTTACTGTCTGTCTGTCCGTCTGTCCGTCACACGCATTTTTCTCGTAGACGGTGATAGCGATTGGCACCAAATTTGGTAGAAAGGTGGGAACTGTGAACGCTCACGCATACAGTGAATTACATCCTTTTACGTCGAATTTAAGGGGGGGGGGTCCCCATACATGCAAAAGGGGGGTGTAAAATTTTTTTTCATCAAATATAGTCATGTGGGGTATCAAATTAAAGGTCCCGATTAGTACTTTTCAAAGCCGATCTTAGTTTTGACATTCGTTGGAAGAGTGGGGAGCGCGGGGGGTTGAAAGTAATCACTTCTTTAAGGGGGCCATTCTCAGAAACTACTAAACCGAAAAATCTGAAAAAAATCAGGAGGCTGCCACTATATGGTGCCTGGGCTCCGAAATACCTTCCATGCCGATATCTGTTTAAATAAAGTTAATAATAGTATATTACTACAATTTTTTGTAATTGGTTAGAAACCCCCCTTAAGTTTATCCTAGTACCATGAAATATAGGCTATAATATAGAGCATGATCTTACAAAGTTTGGTGGAAATTGCACTATTACTAACAAAGTTATAATACCTCAAATTTGTTGCTTCTTTGAAAATTGAATTGAATTGAATGAATGTCAATATCACCCGAAAATGGATACTCTCACATAATATATGGATATATTACGTGTTACGTACTAAGAAATACACAAAACCTTTCGTACCTGAAGCGTCCAGCTTCCGGTTTCCCGACTTGTTAAGTTTCTATGTGAAACAAAACCTTATTCAAATCAATTCAATCTTTGCCTGTCTGTCCGTTACAGCCGATCGGAAGCGGCTGAACCGATAGTAACGAAATTCGGTGAAAACATGTGATCTGTGTGTCCGCTTACATGTAACGAGCACCGCTATTTTGTGCTGAGTTTGAAGGGCTCCCCATACATGCGAAAGGGGAGTGTATACTTTTTTCACATAATATGATCATGTGGGGTATCAAATGAAACAATTTGATTAGTACTCTTCGAAACTGATCTTATTTCTGATATTGGTTGAAACAGGGCTGAAAATACGAGCCCCAAAAAAAGAAACAGGCTTAGTTCTCATAACCTATGCATCTCCATGATACTTACAATATAATGCTATTGTGGTTGGGGGTCTGGTAGGTGGGAAAATGGGCCTAAAGTGGCGAAATCTTCGAAAAAATTTAAACGCCTATATTTTCGTTAATATTGAGAATCTAAAAAGAGGAGATTAATTCGTGATCACTACTGTCGGGGGAGCGTCTGAGTTTCAAAATGGTATATAGGTTGGGGGTCTGAATGCCAGGAAAATTCGTGATTTTTGGAGGAATCTTGGGAAAAACTTTAAACGTTTATATCTCCGTTAATATTGAGAATTTCGCAAAAAGGTGCTTAATTCGTGATCACTGTCATTGGGGGAAGATCTGGGCTTCAAAATGGTATATAGGTTGGGGGGTCTGAGCGCCAGGAAAATTGGTGATTTTTGGAGGAATCTTGGGAAAAACTTTAAACGCTTATATCTCCGTTAATATTGAGAATTTCGCAAAAAGGAGCTTAACTCGTGATCACTGCTATTGGTAGAGGATCTAAGCTTCACAAGGAGTTGAATTCGTGACCACTACTATTGGGGGAGGATCTGAGCTTCGAAATGGTACATAGGTTGGGGGGTCTGAGTGCCAGGAAATTTGGTTAAATCTTGGGAAGGGCTTTAAACGCTGCTTTCTCCGTTAATATTGAGAATTTCGAGAAAAGGAGTTTAATTCGTGATCATCACTATCGGGATGAGTCTGAGCATGTAAACAATATATATGTGGGGGATTCTAAGTGCCAGAAAAATTGCTGAAATTTGGAGGAATCTTGGGAAAAACTTTAGACGCTTATATCTCCGTTAATATTGAGAATCTCGAGAAAAGGAGCTTCATGATCACTGCCCCCAGGAGAGGATCGAAACTGCAAAATAGTATATCGTTTTGGAGGTCCGTGTGTCAGGAAAAATGCTGAAATTTGGAGGAATCTTCGGAGAAACTTTGAACACTTATATCTTCATTAATATTCAGAATTTTGCAATAAGAAGCTTAATTGGTGATCACTACTCTCGGGGGAGGGCCTGAGCTTCAAAATGGTAGATATTTTATGAGTTCTTTCTGCCAGGCAAATTGCTGCAATTTGGAGAAATTTTGGGAAAATTTTAAACGTGTATATCTCCGTTAATGTTGGCAATTTCAAGAAAAGGAGCATAATTCGTGATGTAGTATTTGTTGGGGGGGTCAAGTAGCTTCGAATTTGGCTCTAAACTGGCGGCACCTTTTGAAAAACTTTGAATGCTCCTATCTCCGTTAATATTGAGAATTTCGAGAAAAGAAGGTAAATTCATGGTCACTTGCGTTGCGGAAAGTCAAAGCTATCAAATGTTGTATAAGTTAGGGCTCTAGTGAGTGGGAGATTGGCGCTTAAGTGGCGGGATCTTTTGGAAATCTTTAAATGCTTGAATCTCCGTAATATTGATAATTTGGTGAAAAGGAACCGAATTCGTGATCACTTGTATAAGGGAGAGTTAGATTTCAAATTTTACATAGGTCGGGGGTGTAGTAGGTGGGAAGATAGCTCTAGAGTGGCGAAATTTTTAAAGAATTTTAGGCGCTCGAATCTCCGTTAATATGAAGAATTTGGAGAAATTCGTGATCAATCAGAGTTAGAGCTTTCAAATAGTAAATAGGGTGGGAGGTCCAGTAGTTGGGAAAATAGCTTCATGGTGTCGGAATCTTTTGAGAAACTTTGTACGACCGTATCTCCGTTAAGATTGACACCTTCAAGAGAATTAGCTTAATTCTTGATCGTTTGTGTCGATGATAGTTAGACCTTTCAAATGGTATATAGGTTTTCGCGTGTTGTAGGTAGTTACGTCATCCTCATCTATCCGCCTACACATGTCGACATCGTCAAAGAACGATGCCTAAGTAAATACTCGCTCTCAAGTAAGTTAGTTTTATTGCACTAGACCTAAGTAAATACATAATTGTTAGGAAGTATGAATAAGGAAAAGATGCGTATTTTATTGCTTGCATTGTGACCCTTTAAAAGGACATGTAATTGCAAGCAAAGGCTTCCCCTAAGGTCGGTACAGAACTTATGCAGTATGCCGACGACACACTCACAAGGCAGTTAGCGATGTAGAGGATTACTTGGTTGACCTCTGCTACTACTACCAGAGCTGGGGTATTAAAATTAACTCAACCAAGACACAAGTCTGTATCTTCAGGAGGAAATCTAGATACTTGGGATCTAGATCTATCCACAGGAAGGCTAAACGCCTGAAACTGGAAATCGGGAGTACAATAGTAAGAGGGTCGAAATCTATCAAATATCTAGGAATCAATTTCAACGAATTCCTTAAATGTAACGACCGTGTTAAACTCGCCAATGGCAAAGCAAATGGTGCATTGCGCAAGATCTACTTTCTTCTTCGCAAAAAAGTGGGTCTAAGCACCAAAACTAAGCTGATCCTATATAAAACTCTCATCGGGCCCATCATATGCTACGGAGCCCCTTCGTGGATCACTTGCTCTTCGAAAGCCATGGATAAATGCATGTCTTTCGAACGCCGTGTATTAAGACATTGCACTGGATTGTCTTACAATTGGAAGACTAAGAAGTGCGGCAGGAACGCCATAGTATACCGGCGAGCAAATATAGACCCCATTAGAGAATATATTCTCAACATTACGGAGCGGTTTTTCAATCAACTTGAAAACCATCCAAACCCAAAAATTAGAAGACTGCATGAGCAGGGCAAAACAATCCCACAAGCGACTTTCCTTAGGCCGTGCCAGATACTGAACCCTGACCTAAAATCAATAATCCTGTCCCTCTTTGACACACCTTGCCTGGTAGGAGTGCAAAGAGGCTAAGCACTATATGAATATTAGGTGCTATTGTATATAGTAGAATTAAGTATTTATGTAAGTAAATATAAGCAGTAATAAGGTAGATGTAAGTAAGTAAAACAAAACCTTCTCGCATCATTAGTGCGTACGCAGTTTTGAAAATAGGTTAAGTAATGTTTTAATTAAATATAAAGCCAAGGAACGTTGTAAATTACAGTTTGTTTTTACACAATAAAGTTAATTACAGAGAAGGTCGGGTAGGCACAACAATGTATAGCCACCCATTGTAATAATTCCAAGCTAGCTAAGCCAATTCTAAGCTACTTTTAAGCAAAATGTATCAGATGTAAGATACTAATTGGAAATAAATAAAAACAAGTCGGGACACCGGAAGCTAGACGCTTCAGGTATGAAAGGTTTTGTGTATTTCTTTTATAAAGAGATTTGAGTATGCATTTGTCCCATTAGCATGTAGCACGTAAAATAGGCATATATTATGTGAAAATAGCATAGAATTTGCAGAAGAGCGACAGCTTTGACCTAGTATAACTTTGTTAGTAATAGTGCGATTTTCACCGAATTTGGTAAGATCATGCTCTATACTGTAGCCTACGTTGCTGTGATTCTGAGGTGAACTTAAGGGGGGTTTTCCTGTCAATTACTAAAATTTATAGTAATATACTATACTAACTTTATTTGAACAGGTATCGGTATGGAGGGTATTTCGGAGCCTAGGCACCATTTAGTAGCAGCCCCCTGATTTTTTTCAGATTTTTCGGTTTGGCAGTTCTTGAGAAATGTTAAACGTTAAAAAAATGACCACACCTTTTCAACGAAATTCAAAACTAAGACCGGCTTCGAAAAGTACTAACCGAGACCTTTAATTTGATACCCCGCATGACTATATTTGATGAAAAAAAAATGTACACCCCCCTTTTGCATGTATGGGGACCCCCCTTAAATTCGTCGTAACGGGATGTAACTCACTATATGCGTGAGCGTTCACAGTTCCCACCTTTTTACCAAATTTGGTCTCAATGGCTATAACCGTCTCCGAGAAAAATGCGTGTGACGGACAGACAGACCTGTGAGGAGTGGCCAGATCTCCCATCAGGCGCGACCCCAGCTGGCGGATTGGGGCATACCTATTGATGTGTAAATATGTGCTCATGCACTTTTCTTTTCTGACTGTGCATGGGCTAGTGTTTGCTCATCTCTGGTGCGCGGACCAAAATGGCTATGGGAAGGACACCCAGAAAATAAAACCAACAAGGAGAGAAGGAGAGAAGGAGTAAAGGCTCGGAACCCCAGTACCGGCGGCTTTTAGGAATGAGCAAGCGGGCTCCCGGCCGTCGATATCCCTCGACCGCAGTGCCTCGGCGGTGGACAACTTGGCCACCGTGGCATCTAATGCTACAAGTGTTTTAGATTTGGAAAAGCAAGTGTTCAAGCGAAGTACCACTCTACCAAGGACACCAGTAACAAAACCGAAGAAGGGTGAATTGAAAGCAGATCGTTGGACAACAAAAACAGCAACAACATCGACCGCACATATTCAAGAGGAGCAGCAATAGGAGGTACTCCAGGACCAAGAAAAGGACCCATTCAGAAGAAGTTCGTCAACTTTGAGATCTCCGCCAATGCCAAACATCAAAAAAGATAAAACGGAGGGAAGGTCAATGAATGCCAAATGTGAAGGAGTATTTAAAAGTAGTAATCTGGTTAGGAATCATCATGGAGAGCAGAGCCCTGAAGCAGAGGAATTACCCTTCACACAACTTGGTGTAAAAATAGTGGAGCTGTCTGAGTTCATCAAGGACAAGCACAACGTCCACCAACCCATAAAAAATATGGTGAGAGCAATTAGAGTGCTCTACAACAAATCGCAGCAGGAGGAACAAAATTCCAAGGGCAAGTCGAAATCTGTTGCCCCAACAGTGTCACAAGCGACCCAAGTGACACCTAATCGTGTTGCAATCAGCGTGCCACCAAACAAGAGAGTGCGGGAAGGAGATGTGGATCCTCTGGGAAGTCAACAGGCGCCTAAGAGGAAAAAAGCCATGCAAATAGTTCCGAAAAACGGAAATAAAGGCACCGAAGAGAGAAAGCAGGTCCCCCAAGTGCAAGCTCTGGCAATCGACTCGACGAAATCCAAGGGGAATGAAAAAGGTGGTTGGACCAAAGTAGTTAGGAAAAAGGCGAAGAAAAAGGAAAAAGTGCGGATTCGCTCAGAAGCGATTGTAATCTCTAGCAATGGAAGTTTGTCTTACGCTGAGATACAGAAAAAGGTCAAAGCTAACCCCGACCTAAAAGATCTAGGCGGAAATGTCAGCAAGATTCGAAGGACCCAAAAGGGTGACCTCATGTTTGAACTGAAAAAAACCAGCTTGGGGAAAACTGATGGCTTTCGAGCTCAGGTTAAGAGCTCACTTGGGGAGAATGTCACAGTACGGACCCAACAACATGAGGTCTATATACAGTGCAAGGATCTCGATGAAGTGACATCCAAAGGAGAAATTTGCACTGCCTTGATGGAACAGTTCAAGTTGGAGGAACTTGCCGAAGAGTCCATTGTGAGTTTGCGGAAAGCCTATGACAATACTCAGACGGCCACATTGCGATTGCCAGTGGACGCCGCGCAGCAGTTATTGGCGGCCGGGAAGGTTCGAATCGGATGGGTTGATTTCTCTAAAGAGGTGCTTCAAGTGCCTCGCGTTTGGTCATTTCGCGAAGGCATGCACCAACGGCATTGATCGGTCCGATCGATGCAGAAGGTGTGGGGAGAAAGGCCATATTGCCAAAGCGTGCAATAGGAACCCCAAATGCTTATTATGCGAAGGAAGTGAGGGACGGGATTACCGGCATATTGCCGGAAGTGCTAAATGCCCGGAATTTAGGAAGGCGCTGACTTCAATGAAAAAATGAGGTTTATTCAAATTGCCATCATTAGCGAACCCTATAAAAACCGTCACGGTGGCGTGTGGGTTATAGATTCGTCTGGTGGAGCGGCGATATGGGCATGCGGTCGACAAGCCATCCAATGTACTGGGAATCAGACATACAGCGGCTTTGTGTGGGCGAAAATAAACGGGGTATATGTGTACAGCTGTTACGCCCCACCAAGCCTGACACTGCCCGAATTCGAGGAAATGCTTGACAGCCTTGTTCTCGACGCAAGGGGTCGTAGTCCAAGGGTCATAGCTGGTGACTTCAATGCTTGGGCCCGTGAGTGGGGTAGCAGAGAGACAAATGCAAGGGGCCGCAGTCTATTAGACGCTTTCGCACAGTTGGATGTCGTTCTGGCCAACGAAGGATGTGTAAACACCTTTCAGAAAGGGGGTTCTACCTCAATCGTAGACCTAACTTTTGTCAGCCCTGCACTGGCACGTGGTATTGCTTGGTGTGTCAGCAACCACTACACCCACAGCGATCACCAGGCAATCTTCTTTGGGCTATGGGTGGAGTCACCGGGCATAAGATCATCATGCCCGAAACCGAGAAAGATGTCAGGCTGGTCCGCTAAAGCTCTGGATGAACAGACCTTCACGGAGGTGTGGTTAGACCAACCTAATAAAGCAGGCGCCTCTACGAAACGAGCTGTCCATGTGGCCGAATGCATCGCCAAAGCGTGTGACGCGTCCATGCCGAGGAGGTGCTCATTCCCCAGTAGAAGACCAAACTACTGGTGGAATGCTGAACTGGCCAGCCTTCGATCGGCCTGTCACCGAGCCAGAAGAGCGGCTCAAAGAGCGGTAGGCAGAATCGACCAAGGGCAAAAAGAGCGCGCCTATAAGGAAGCCCGCAAAACCTTCAAGTTCGCCATCCAACGGAGCAAGAGGGAATGCTTTAAG
Source organism: Hermetia illucens (assembly GCF_905115235.1). Classification (NCBI taxonomy): domain Eukaryota; kingdom Metazoa; phylum Arthropoda; class Insecta; order Diptera; family Stratiomyidae; genus Hermetia; species Hermetia illucens. Next base: position 110,315,189 of record NC_051852.1, on the reverse strand, counting down.
GAGTTCTGTTTAGAAGCAGACGTAAACCCGTGGGGGAGCGCCTATAGAATCGTGATGGGGCGATTCAGAGGCCCATCATCTCCGCAGATCACGTGTCCTACACTCTTGTTAAAAATCATCCAGGGGTTATTCCCTCAGCAAGAGGAGGGCGTAGACAGCTTCCAGCGACCTCTGAACGACACGGCAATACCGCCAGTCACCAGTGACGAGCTGCTGGAGATCTGCACTAGGATAGGAGATAATAAAGCTCCGGGTCTGGATGGCGTGCCGAATAAGGCCCTTAAGCTTGCCGTGAAATCCAGACCGGACATGTTCGCTGAGTTGTTCGAAGCGTGCATGTCCGAGGGGATATTTCCTACATCATGGAAACGACAGAAGTTGGTGCTACTGCCTAAGGCTGGCAAACCACCAGGTGAGCCAACCTCTTACAGACCTATTTGTCTTTTGGATACTGTGGGCAAAATGCTAGAGCGAGTAATCTATAATAGATTATTCCCGGTTGTTGAGAGCCAGGGAGGTCTCTCAGATCGGCAGTATGGGTTCCGTAAAGCCAGATCAACCATTGATGCCATCAAAATGGTTACTGGCTTGGCCGAAAATGCAATCCACGGAAGGGGCAGTACTAGCAAATACTGCATAGTGGTGACCCTGGATGTGAGAAATGCATTCAATTCGGCCAATTGGAACCTAATACGGGAATCTCTGGCGAAGATTGGTGTTCCCGCTTATCTTGCAGCTATTATCAACAGCTATTTACAAGAACGGAGGCTTTGGTATGACACCGATGACGGACCCCAAGAGTACGTTGTCTCCGCGGGTATCCCACAGGGCTCCGTACTGGGCCCACTGCTGTGGAACATCATGTACAACGATGTTCTTAATCTTCCCCTTCCGGAGGTGGGTGGGTGGTGGGCTACGCCGATGATATAGCGCTGGTTGTTGTCGTAAAGCATCTCGAAGATGCTGAGTTATACTCATGCGAAGCGATCAGTGCTGTTAAGGGTTGGCTTGAGAGTTCTGGTCTGACACTTGCGGAGGAAAAAACGGAAGCGGTCCTTATCACCAAGCGCCGTAAAAGAAATTTTGCCCTTATTCAAATTGGGAATCATATCATCACTTCTAAACCTGCGATCAAATACTTGGGAGTGATGATAGATGGGAAGCTTAGCTATAAAGCACATGTGCAGTATGTCTATGACAAAGCATCCACTGCGAGTGTGGCCCTGGCAAGAATGATGCGGAACGTGGGAGGGCCACGGCATGCTTCCAGGTTGCTTATAGCTAGGGTAGTGAGTTCGATCCTGCTCTATGCAGCTCCAGTTTGGGGAAAGGTATTGCAGGTTACATTTAACGGTAACAAACTGAGTTCAGTCTACAGAAGAACAGCCCTAAGAGTGTGCTCGGCATTCAGGACTGTCTCAGATGATGCAGCATTCGTCATTTCTGGAATGATGCCCATTGACATCTTGGCAGACGAGATGACGAATATACATAATGCGAAGTCTATCTCTCCTTTATCGCAGACGAAGAACGCCGAAAGGGAGAGATCGTTAAATTGATGGCAAGAGCGTTAGGAACGCTCGGGAAAGGGTCGGTGGACACACAGGCTCATCCCTGCCATCAAGGAGTGGTTGGAGAGACGGCACGGTGAGATTAATTATAATCTTACTCAGTTTCTCACGGGGCATGGAGGATATCGCCCGTACCTGTTCAGGTTTAAACTGGATACCTCACCCCATTGTCCAAACTGCGATGAAGTCCCAGAGGATCCAGAGCATGTATTCTTCCACTGTCCAAGGTTTGTGGAGGAAAGGAAGAGCCTAGAGGAGACTCTAGGAGAGGTGCTTGTGCCAGAGAATCTGGTGCGAAGAATGCTAGCATGTCAGGAAGACTGGGATGCGATCAACTCCATGGTCGTATCTATCCAGAGCAAACTGCGTAGAGACGAAAGGGGACGAAGCTAAAATGAGCTGACTCCGCCCTGTGATATAATACCGTACGGTGGTTCCACGGGGCTTGGAGGGAGTCCGGGGTGGTTTTAGTGGGTAAGAATCTCACACGCTGGCGTGTCCAGGCCAGTGTCTTTTGAAGATTTCCACCTCCTCAAAAAAAAAAAAAGAAGACAGACAGACAGACAGACAGTAAACCGATTTTAATAAGGTTTTATGTTTACACAAAACCTTAAAAAAGCAAAGGCCGCATTCTTATTCAAGATATTAAAGTGTAGAGTTACATTTAAAATTATTTGTTTTGTAAAGGCGGATCACGGTCGGAAACTCGTGATCATAGTTAGGTTAAAAAGTTGGGGGTCTATAGATTTGATTATAAAGTATAATTTTGAGAAAAGGAGCTAAATTCGTGAAAACTTAGAGGGGAGTTAGAAGTTCCAAATGGAATACAGGCTGGGGGATCCAGTAAGTGGGCAAATAGCGTTAGAGTGGAGGCGTCTATCTCGGTTTATATTGAGAGTTTCGAGAAAAGGAGCTTAATTCTTGATCGTTTGTATCGAGGATAGTTGGAGCTTTCCAATGGTATATAGGTTGGGGCGTCTCGTAGGTGGGCAAATATGTCTAAAGTGCCGCAATCTTTTCAAAAACTTTAAGCGCTCTTATCTCCGTTATTATTGAGAATTTCGAAAAAAGGAACTGAATTCATGATCACTTGTATGGGGGAGGTTTGGAGCTTTCACATGGTATATAGGTTGCGGGATTTAGTAGGTGGGGAAATGGGTCTAAATTTCCAGAATCTTTTGAAAAACTTTAAATGCTCTTATCTCCCTTAATATTGAAAATTTCGAGAGAATGAGCTTCATTCGTGATCACTTGTATAGAGGACAGTTAGAGCTTTGAATTGTTAAATAGATGGATGGGTGTTGTCGGTTGGAAATTTTGTATTAAGTGGCGGAATCTTTTGAAAACTTTAGCAAGAACATTGAATTAATTCGCTATTACTTGCATAGAGGATAGTTTGTGCTTTGAAGTGGTGTACTGGTTGGCGGGCAATCTCTTATATTATAAATTATTCTCTACAACATTTTCCCCATAGTTTCCAATAGACAAATAGGTCTGTATGGCAATGATTCTCTAGGTGGCTTACAGGGTTTAGGCAACAGCAAGCTTTGTCTTTTCCATGTCTCCGGAAAGATCCCATCTGCCAAGCATGCTTCAAACAATTCTACGCACATGTCTGGCCTCGACTTAATGGCCAGTTTTTTGGGCTTTTTTGCTATGCCGTCGACGCTGGGCGCTCTGTTATCTTTCCGCCTACGGCAAATCTCTAGTACTTCTTTCGTCGTTACTGGGGGTATTACAGCCTCATCTAAATATGTCTGTAGACTGTAACCGCTTGTGCTCTCCTGGGAGAACAGACTCCGCTCGATTTTCAGTAGGAGATCGAGATCGAGACATATAATTTGGTGAGCCCTCCGACCTCTAAATCTCCCCATCACAACCGTGTAGGCGCTAGGATCTATACCCGCCTCTGCGCAGAATTGCTTGAAGCAGTCCCAATTGCTTCGCTGTATAGCCAGCCTCAGGTTTCTTCGGACTTCCATGTAAGCTCGCTGCTTCACATCCTTGTCACTCCTACCCTACCTACTCATCAATTGCTTTCGCAGATCAACCTGAGGTTCTCCTCATTCTTGGACGCTTTACTTGCTCTTCTAGTCAAAGCCTGTTGCCTGGTGTTCACTGTGGGTGTACTGTTCACTGACATTGCAGAACATATCGCGAGTTAGTGCAGGACAAACAAAGGTCAGGTCCACAACCGAACCGGGCCCCCATTTCCGAAAAGTATTAAGTATCTAACTGCGCGAAGACCTCTAAGAAACAACGCTCTCTTGCATTCATAAATGAGCGTTCCCATTCTGTTGCCCATGCATTGAGATCACCGGCGATGGCTTTCGGTTTGTGTCCTTTTGCATCTAAAACCAATATGTCCAGCATGTCCTCGAATTCAGCCAACGTCAGGCTTGGCGGAGCGAAGCAGCTGTAGACGTATATACCGTCTATTTTTCCCCATACGAACCCACTTGTGGACTGCCTCATACATTCCTATATGGCTTCGTCTCGCATGCCCACAAGGCCGCCCCATCTGTTGAATTGGCTACTCATACATTATTGTTAGGGTTTCTATAGGGTTCATTTATTGTAGCCACTTGCACCTCTGATTCATGGGTGGTTTGCGAGAGCATATCTTGCGCGACCCTGCAGTGATTGAGGTTGATTTGGACCAACCTCATTTTCTCGCTGCACTTAGCGCCTTTTTGAACTCGGGACACTTGCCGCTCCCGCAATATGCCCGCTGACCAGGCCCTCCTTTCCATCACACAACATGCATTTGGAATCCTTGTTACAATCCCGAGCAATGTGACCTGTTTCACCACAACGTGTTCATCGGCTAGACCAATCAACCTCACTTGTGCACACTCTCGCTAGATTCCGTACGGGAGTACACTTGCAGCATTTTTTCAATAAGATTTGCTTTCTAAGGCAACAAACTACCCATCCAATACAAACCTTCCCGAAATCCAACAACTTGCGGGCCTTTCTAAGGCTTACAATGAATGCCTGCTGCAAGTCGCTTGAATTGCTCCGTTAAGGCAGTGCAGATTTCTGCCTTAGAAGTGACCTCATCTAAGTCCTTGCACTGTATAGCGTATGCTTCTAAGCACGCACGGCAGCACTTTCCCCAAGTAAATTTTTGACTCGGCTACGGAAGCATTCGGCTTTGCTCTCTTCGACTCTTTTCAGTTCCAGCATGAGATCTCGCTTTTGGTACCTCCGAATCCTGCTTACATCCCCCCCTCGTTCTTAGTATGTCTGCATAGGACATACTACCCGTGCTTGAAATAATGATCGCTTCGGGATGAATCCTCATTCTACCCTTCTTCTTTCGTCCAACCTGAGTCTAACCGTCGTGTACCTTTTGAGACATCGACTCCCTTGGTGTTTTAAGCACTATTTTCCTGTCTATCGAGGTTTTAGGCTCCTTCTTCAAAGCAAGTGATACGCTTTCCTGTTTTTTGGGAACCTGCTGATTTCCTTGATGTTCCTCTTTCTTTTGCCGAACCCTCTTTTTCCTCTATCCATCCGCGAGTATTTAATTGGGTGTCACCTGCATTGGCTGCGTCAACGTCGGACGAGTAATTTTCGGGCAAAACTTCGAATCTTTTGCACTTTCCCGCGATTTGTTATGTAGAACTCTGATGACTCTCACCATATGCTTGATTGCTTGAAGCACGTTGTGTTTATCTTGTATGAATTCCGACAACTCAACAATTTTTGCCCCAAGTAAAATAAAGGCTAACTCTTCCAGGTCGAACTTCTGTTCCAAAGCACATTCTTCATCTTTCGGCACATTTCCTTTGGCCCAGGTCTTTTTCCGCTTTGAGTATTGGGAAATCTCATAATCGTTGAGCTTCTCCTAAACGGTTTTAATTACCACCGTTTTCCCTTGGGCACATTTTTCTGCGCGTTTACTGTGGGTGTTCTAGGAAGCGATGAGCTTGGTTTACACACATCCACCACCAAGGCACTGCAGTCGAGGGATATCGATGACCGGGAGCCTGTATGCCCGCCCCCGAAAGGCACCGGTACTGGACTTCCAAGCCCTGCACCCTAAGTTTATACACCTTCTCTTCGTTCAGATTGGTTGTTTATTCTAGGTGACCTTCCCATCGCCATTTTCATCCACGGTTGGGCGTTTTGCCCGACCTGCGCATAAACATACCCACGCACACAAACCTTCGACTCCGTACATATTCATACGCAACTCTTCATACACAACTGTCTGTCGGTCTGTCACACCCGATTTATTCGGCTAATCATGTCACGGCAGTGGGAACGTGTGGTCTGTGAATTCCTTTACATATAGGAAGTGGCGCAAATTTGTGTTGAGTGTAAGGAGAGGCTCCCCAAAAATGCGAAAGGGGGGTGCATTTCACAAAATATGGCCCTCAAAAAGTGTAAAAGGTCTCGTTTTCAGGATCCATCTAACCGAAAAATCTGAAAAAAATTATAACGGTGTACTTAAACGGAATTTATGCCTCAAAATACATCCCTGCTCCAAAATCTGCACAAATAAAGTTGATAATAGTATATTAAGACATTTTAAAAATTTAGCCGCAAAACTCCCTTAAGTTATACTAGAAGTTCATACTAGAAGACAGCAGCGGTATAAAGGATAACATAAAACATAGCTTTGGGAAGTTTGAAAGAACTCCAACCATTTCTAACAAAGTTATAGAAGGTAGAACTTTTGTATTTTATGTGAACTTCAAATATTCTAAAACGTATATGACGTTATCACAACATATCAATTCGTCCATACCACACTAAAGTGACCTTAATGAATGGGGGATAACAGAGAAACGTTTAGTTTTAGTTTCTTAATCATTTATATATCAATATCAGTTACGGAAGCCAGGCATATGTATGTATATGTATCCTAATGAGGCTTTCGGGTAGTATCTAATTCAAATAGATATATTTGTACATTAAACCAGCGGTATTCAATATACGTACTGTATATGTACAGATGTGGCATCTAATGTTACAAGCGTACGGGAGGAACTTGAACTGGCTCCAGTGACGAACCTGTTCAGAAGGAGGTCGATTTTTCGCAGATCCCCTCCCACACGGGCACATGCCCCCACGATCGCTACCCCCAGTGGGAAGCGTATAGCGGGAGTCTTCGATGAGGAAGAATCACTGACGCCGATTCACCCAATCGATATTTTGGGCAATGATCAGTCTGGAGCTGCCTTTACTGCCCTCGGTAAAAAGATCATGGAGCTGTGTGAGTTTATAAAGGAGCGCAGGAACATTCACCAAAATATAAGGGCCATGATAAGAGGCATCCGTTTGACGTACGGCAAGGCCCAGGATGAACGAGTAGGGAAGTCGCCGATTGGAGAAGTGAACCAGGCAACTCAAGTAACGCCGGTTCAAAACACAAAAGGGGAGAAACCGGGGAAGAGGCTGCGCGAAAAGCTGAATGACTCAACAGGCCAGCAAACCCCGAAAAGAAAAAAGGACTCAACTCCCAAAAAGGCAGAGTTCATGAAAAGTACGTCTGAAGCTACCAGTGAAAATGGCTACCTCGAGAAAAGGGATCAAACCTTCAAAGGCGGATGCGGAAGCTTGGAGGAAGGTAGAACCGCGGAAAAGAAATTATCGGAGGAAGATTAGATCGGAGGTGATTTTCATTTCCAAACGAGGCGAAGGGTCATACGCCGACATTCTCAGGAAAGTGATGGCAGACCCCGAACTCACCAATTTGGGAGACAACGTCAGTCGTATTAGACGGTCGCAGAAGGGAGATCTTATGTTGGAACTTAAGAAATCCAAGGATGTAACTGCGGACAAATTCTTAAGCCAAATCGGGAAGACTTTAGGGCAGGAAGCCGACATAAGAGCTAGCAGGCCGGAGATCACTATAATCTGCAAAGATATAGATGAAATCACGACGAAGGAGGAGGTTCGCGAAGTGTTGGAGAAACAGTTCGATCTTGCCGGACTACAAGAGTCAGTGGTGAAAGCGCTAAGGAAAGTCTATGGGGGAAAACAAACCGCCATCATCAGCCTACCAGTGGAGAACGCACTCAAACTGTTAGCAGCAGGGAGAGTGAGAATAGGCTGGGTTATGTGTCGCCTTAGGGAACAGGTGGCGTTGAAACGGTGCTTTGGATGCCTTGGCTTTGGTCACATTGCGAAGGCATCCACTAGTCCAAATGACAGGTCAAAGCAATGCAGGAGATGCGTAGCGGAAGGCCATATCAGCAAGGACTGCGGAGCTGACCCAAATTGTCTACTGTGCAAAGGAAAGGAGGGTGTGGATCATCGGCACATTGCAGGCAGCAGCAAGTGCCCGGAATACAGGAGAGCCCTTAGCACAAATCGCAGATGAGGTTGATACAAATCAACCTCAACCACGGCGAGGCGGCGCAGGATCTACTCGCGCAAACCATCCGCGAGAAAAACATCGGTGTGGCCATACTAAGTGAACCAAACCGAAACCACGGTGATAGCGTTTGGGTCAAAGACGAAACGGGCCAAGCAGCGCTATGGACTTGTGGAGAACAAGCCTTCGAGGAAATAATGGAACACCCGGAGGAGGGCTCCATCAGAGCGAAGGTGAAGGGCATCCACATCTACAGCTGCTATGCTCCACCCAACGCTACACTCGTCGAGTATGAGCGGATGCTTGCCGCTCTTGTTTTGGATGCAAGAGGACGTTGGCCGATCATAATAGGAGGCGATTTCAATGCGTGGGCTCTTGAATGGGGCAGCCGGATAATTAATGTCAGGGGACGTGTTCTCCTCGAAGCATTCACGGAGCTAGACGTGGTACTGGCGAATGTTGGGTCTTCCTACACTTTCCGGGGAAGGGGCCTGTGGTCTATAGTGGACCTGACATACGTGAGTGCCAGTTTAGCCAGTAGAATCGTTTGGCATGTCAGTGAGGACTGTACTCACAGCGACCACCAGGCAATCTGCATAGAGATCAAGGGCGGATCGAGCTCGAAAAAGAGTTTTCGCAAAATGCCGGGTGGTATGTTTGGCTGGACAGTGAAAGCTTTCGAGGGGGACACGTTTTCCGCGGTGCTCAAATCCAACATATCCCTGAATGGTACGGCTGGAGAGAAAGCCACCCAGATCACTCGATGGGTGACGGAAGCATGCGATGCTACTATGCCCAGAAGGCGATTGCTCCCCAGCAGGGAACCCAACTACTAGTGGAACAACAAAATCGCAAGCTGGCGTGCTGCATGTTTTCGGGTAAGGAGGCTTTGCCAGAGGCTCAGGGGAAAACTCGGTGGCGACGGTCAAGAGGAGGCACACAAGCAATTGCGTGGCCGCCAAAAGGAAGCCATTCGGAGGAGCAAAAAGAACTGCTTCAAACAGCGGTGCGACCATGCCGACATAAACCATTGGGGCGAGGCTTACAGAGTGGTGATGAAAAGACTGCGGAAATCACCCCAGGTGACCTGTCCGCGCCTCCTGAAACAGATTGTTACCGCTCTGTTCCCTCACCACGAAAATAGGGGAAGGCAAATTTTTGTCCAGCTAAATGACGGCATAATACCGCCTGTAACTGTGGAGGAGCTGCGGGAAATATGTGGAAGGTTCGGTGACAACAAGGCCCCAGATTTGGATGGCATCCCCAACCGAGCTTTGAAACTGGCAGTGAAGACTAGGCCCGACCTTTTCGCCAACACCTTCGAGGCGTGCCTAAAAGAAGGAATATTCCCTGCCCAGTGGAAAAAGCAAAAGTTGGTGTTGCTTCCGAAGCCTGGCAAGCCACCTGGAAACCCAGCGTCGTATCGTCCGATCTGCCTGTTGGATACAATGGGGAATATGATGGAGAGAGTCATCTACAACAGACTCCTACCCATCGTCGAAGCCAGCACGCCAGTTTGGTTTCCGACGCACCTACTCTACGGTGGACGCAATTAACATGGTGGTAAACCTGGCAAAAGGTGCACTGATTTCTGGCGGCTGCTGTTCCGTGGTGGCGTTGGATGTCAAAACCGCATTCAACTCGGCCAACTGGAATAGAATTAAAGGGGCGTTGACTGACATAGGTGTCCCCGGATACTTAGCGAATTTGGTGGAAAACTACCTCTCAGAGAGGACTCTCTGGTACGGGACGGATGAGAGCCCCAAAGAGTACATTGTCACGGCCGGGGTACCACAGGGATCGGTACTTGGTCCCCTGTTGTGGAATATCATGTATAATGGGGTGCTTGCTCTTCCCGTCCCAGAGGGGACTACGGTTGTCGGCTTTGGTGATGACCTAGCTGTGGTTGTTGCAGCAAAACACCCAGAAGATGTGGAGGTTTATGCAACGGAAACAGTGAGCACGATAAAGTCCTGGCTAGAAAAGGTCGGGCTGACCTTGGCAGACGCGAAAACGGAAGCGGTCTTAATAACGAACAGCAGAAAAATAACACTGTGAAAGTGGAGGTCGGTGGACATACGGTCGTATCAAAAACGGCTATTAAACACCTGGGGGCAATAATTGACACCAAATTGAGTTTTAGGGAACACATAGAGTATGCATGCCAAAAGGCAGCCAGTGCCACCACGGGACTTGCAAAAATGTTTCCAAATATTGGTGGACCGAAACATTCCCGGAGGTTGGTGCTAGCCGGAGTGGTGCGCTCCATCCTGCTCTACTCGTCGTCTGTGTGGGCAGAGGCGTTTGCAAACTCTTAGAGACGGAAGCAGGTGAACTCGGTTTACCGGCGGATGGCTTTGAGGGTTTGCAGTGCTTTTAGAACCACATCAGATGAGGCAGTATTTGTGGTGGCAGGCATGATCCCGGTTGACATTCTGACCAAAGAAATGAGTGTATTGTACAATGCAAGACGTATGGAGGGGCATGCATAGCTTAGAAATGCAGCAAGGTCAGAATCGCTTGATCTCTGGCAACGCAGATGGGACGAGCCTACGAATGGTCGATGGACGCACAGGCTCATTCCCAACATTGGGGTGTGGCTTGAGCGAAAACATGGGGAGACCAACTACCACATTACCCAGTTCATCACGGGACACGGTGGTTGCAACGGGCAGTATCTGCACCGCTTTGGGTTGGATGATTCTCCGAACTGTCCCAGATGCGATGGCATACCGGAGGATGCAGAGCATGTGATGTTTCATTGCCCACGATTTGCGATGGAGAGAAGGAGCTTAAACCAGGTGCTGGGCAGGAGCGGGACCCCGGAAATCTTGGTTACTGAGATGCTGAAGTCCGAGGAGAAGTGGCTTGCGGTTAGTTCCGCAATCATCCAAATGCAGGAGGAGTTGCTGAAGGAACAAAAAAGGAGGAAAGCTGCAAATAGGAGAAGGATAAGTGCCTTAGAGCAAACCTACCCCGCGAAGTAATACCTTAATGGTGGTCCCGCGGGGCTGGGACTGGAGAGACCGGGGGTAGTTTTTAGTGGGTGTGAAACCCACACGCGCCCGCTGTAGTTCCGGCGTTCGGGCGGTGGAGCTGCGGCGGACGTGTCTTTCTAAGATTTTCCACCTCCGTGTACCCAAATAATTCGAAAATATGCGTACGACCAATTTATATACGCGCATGGATAGACAACGTTTGTTTGATTTAAATATATATGTGTGCATATCTTGCTGTTTAAAGAAAAAAAAATATTTTAAAAATGTGCGTAGAAAGTTTCTACATAAGATGAACACAAAACCTTTAATACCCGAAGGGCCAGCTTCCGGTATTTCGACTTGTTTGTATCTGTTTTTGGTGAACTTCTTTACATTTGGTAATAATGTTGAACTGAAAAGTATGGAATTAGCTATTTGTGTAAATAGCTGCTGACGCAGTTAAACTTTATATTATTATGCAAATGCTACTGCCATGCATTCAAAGTGCCTCACATAGGGAAACACAAAGTCTTTTAAAGCGTGCAGCTTCAGGTTTCCCGACTTTTAGTTTTGTGATGTTTTCTATTCCTTCTTCTAAGAATCTGTAAAATGACCAGAAAAAGAAGAATCTATCAAAACCACACTCGCAAAATTTGAATTTTATTATTTTGAACCATCATAGAAAAAAAAAACATTTTATTATACATTATAGCCCCACAAACAAAATTATCGGAAGGGCTAGAAATAATATGAAGAATATTATGCGATCCAGAAGCACTCCGATTGGCGGCAATTGCTCATGTTGGTTTTCTAACCACACCTCATCCTGAAAAAAAGTATTAAAGATGAAGAAGGAAATTCATCGCAAATTATTATGATAAAAAATCTGAAAGCATCTGCCGATTGATCGTCATTCATATTTGATTCAACCGCGTGGTTCCAGACGTAATTCATAAACAGGGACTTGTCCATGGTGGAGAGAGGGTTATTCATCGATGAAAAGAACTGGTGCACAGAAGGTTTCATTTTCGAAACCATCTGCATACATCAATTTTCAATTAATGGAAAATTGCCATCAACTTTCACCGAAATTGTGGTTTCCCGGTAATGGGTATTTAGAATTTAACCATCCTGAAAGTTCAACATAGTTTGCGCCATGAGAAGAAGAATTTGTCATTATGCAGGTCAAGGGAGGTCAAAGTGCCGCAGAATGCAACTATATCAGAAACACAGTAGATCTACTATAGGCAGTACCATTACAACAAGTCGGGAAACCGGAAGCTGGACGCTTCAGATACGAAAGGTTTTGTGTATTTCTTAGTACGTAGCACGTAATATATCCATATATTATGTGAGAGTATCCACTTTCGGGTGATATTGACATTCATAGTCTTCAATTTTCAAAGAAGCAACAAATTTGAGGTATTATAACTTTGTTAGTAATAGTGCAATTTCCACCAAACTTGGCAAGATCATGCTCTATATTATAGCCTATATTACTGCAAAATTTCATGGTACTAGGATGAACTTAAGGGGGGTTTCCAACCAATTACAAAAAATTGTGGTAATATACTATTATTAACTTTATTTAAACAGATATCGGCATGGAAGGTATTTCGGAGCCCAGGCACCATATAGTGGCAGCCTCCTGATTTTTTTCAGATTTTTCGGTTTGGTAGTTTCTGAGAATGGCCCGCTTAAAGAAGTGATCACTTTCAACCCCCCGCGCTCCCCACCCTTCCAACGAATGTCAAAACTAAGATCGGCTTTGAAAAGTACTAATCGAGACCTTTAATTTGATACCTCACATGACTATATTTGATGAAAAAAAATTTTACACCCTCCTTTTGCATGTATGGGGACCCCCCCTTAAATTTGACGTAAAAAGATGTAATTCACTGTATGCGTGAGCGTTCACAGTTCCCACCTTTCTACCAAATTTGGTGTCAATAGCTATAACCGTCTCCGAGAAAAATGCGTGTGACGGACAGACAGACAGACAGACAGACAGACAGACGGACAGACAGACAGACAGTAAACCGATTTTAATAAGGTTTTGTGTTTACACAAAACCTTAAAAATGACCCCACTTGCAAATGTGCTTGCAGAAGCTTATCTGTACACATCAGAGACGCTAAACAAGGAAAAGGCATAATTTTCGTCAAATAGTATTGGTAAGAGAGAGATCGGTGAACTTTTGCTATTCTGGTACTAAGGCGTGCTCACCCATATAGCAAAAAGTTGTTTCACGTATTCACTTATACATAAGCAAAAACTTGCCAATCTCACAAATACATTGGCAAGTCCGGGCGGTATGTCAAACACAGCTGATCGGATTTTCGTTACATCTCGCTCATGCTCAAGGGCAAAACAATTTGAAATCGTGTGTACTCGCACTGATTTCCCCCCGTGAGGGGCAAGGGGGAGTGTGGTAGCTGTCTAGTATCTAACTGTGACCACGAATCTTAGCCGTATTACATCTGGTGAAGTTCCTCCTCTTGTGGAAGAAGGGGATTACTCCCCTTTTCCAAAGAAAAGCACTCGTTTTGAGGGTGATAATTGAAGGGTATCTGCGTGCTCCCTACCGTCGCAAAGATAATCGCTAAGTAATACTGGAGCGCAGTGGAATTTAGATGTTCGCTTAATCTGTTCTTTATAGATTTCGAAAAAGCTCTCGACAACGTGAAAAGAATTGTATTTGGAGTGCTCTACTCGCTAGGAGCATTCCGCAGAAATTGATATCTATTATCAGAGCGACATATGAAAGCGGAAAATATCAAGAGCTTCTGAAAAGAATTAATGTTAATATATTAATATTTGTAACAACTCAAGACGGCAGTGCAGAAGCTGCTTCTGTGAAAGTGCTATAGTCATAAAAGCTTGACTCTCTCGAGGAAGTAGAAAATGTGAAAAACAGGTTCGAAATATCCGTTGAAGGAGAGCATTGTAGAAATTACCGTTCAAGAGCAAATACCAGAAAAGAAGCGCGGATATTCATAGCGCTATCCAGCGAAAGGGGTTAAATGCTATTCAAGCAAAAGTGCATAAATAATATTCAGGGCAAACTGGGTGTGTTAGAGGACTTCATTCAAGACCATAACGGTACACTACAGGATTACAATACCCTGTAGGAGGCAATGTGGTTAGAATTGCTTTCGGCCGTGATTATTACCCTTATTTGACTCTGGTACTCATTCAAGCTAAATCGACTGGCATCCGGCATCCAATCACGATAACAAATCCCCCGCACCCCCCACCCCAGACATCAAAAGTGCATACAAATTGGCGAAATCAGATTCGGGCTTCAATTGTCCTGCAAGCAAATGTCATCAGCTTAGTCGAGGCATTTGAGAAAAAAATTTCAAGGTCCATTGAAAACCTCAACCTTCCCCGGACAAGACAGCATAAAGAAGGTTAACAATAAAGTGAAAACGTAACAGCGCCAAGAAGATACAACCCTAGCGGACCTCGTTTTAGACTTCAAATTCCTCCAGATTTCACCACGATTGTCGTCGTCATTGAAGCCCTTCAGCCCATTTCGGGCTGCAGCATGCACTGTCTCCATAAGTCTCGGTATTTTGATCGAGCCCTCCATCTCCGTACAGTGTTTCTTTGGTTTTCCTATTGTTCTTCATCCTTCGAATTCCCTCGTATATTTTTAAAGTTTTGTGTAAAAGAAAACCTTATTCAAATCGGTTCACTGTCTGTCTGGCTCTCTATTTGCCTTTCACACCTATTATCTCAGAAGTTGCTTCTCGTGATACGAAATTTGGTTGAAAGATGGAACCTGTGAATCCCTTTGCATGTAGTGAGTAATATAGTTCCACGTTGAGTTTGATTGGGGTCCCCATAGATTTATTTACTTATTCTTTTAATTAAAAATAATATACGGGAAAGTAAATTCCTACTTGAATATTGTGCTAAGAGGGAGGAACAAGTAAATAGCTTATCATGCGCTTAAAGCTAAAGAAGCAGACTGGACCAAATTATTATTCTGTTAAGGGAAAGTCGCACCGCGTCCTTGAAGAACTATTGTGCCCCTTTTACTGGTTATAGTGTACCTGTTGATCATAGTATCTCAAGCAGACCTGTAACCGTTAGTAGAGTTAGTGAGTAAGAGTATAGAGAGTTGAAGATTGTGGGCATCGATATCAAAGGCTTTAGCGAAATCGGTATAAATAGCATGTACTTCCTGTCGTGAATTACGGCATTTAACAACAAAGTTGATAAAGACCAAAAAGTTTGAAGCAGTATATCGGTGTTTCACTAAGCCATGCCGTTCTTTCACAATGAGGTGACCGAACTGCGTGGTCAGCCAGTCGTAGGCGTATCTCTCGAGGATTTTGGATCAAGACGAAAAAATAAAGTTGAGCCGGTAATTCACAGCTAGTGAAAGATCTCCACTCATGAGGATAGAGATGATAAGGGCTCCTCTCCAAAGATAAGGAAAGTAGCATTCTTTTAAACTTTTGTTGAAGATAATACACAGAGGGAGGGAAATGTGTTGTTTACAGTTAACCTAGAAGAGGTTAGGAAGCCTATCGGGGTCTGGTCCGAGATTGGTGTCAAGATTACCAGTGAGAAATTCAACTAAGGAAAGCATGAGGAGAGGAGTGGCGAGAGATTCGGAGTAGTAAGAGAAGTAAGAATGAAGATTGTTGTGGGGAGTTGGCAGTGAAAACAGCCAAGTTGATGGAAGAAGGGAAAGATTTTGTGGGGTTGCGGGAATGGCGGGAGTTGGACCAAAACGGTTTCAAGTTTCCGCGGGCAAGGGAGGCCTGGAGGTAGGAACAAAGACAAGTTTGAGAAAAAGGGGCATAACAGGAGAGGAGATCGGACAAAATATTGTGAAAGGTGCCAAGAGCTTGATCAAAGGGCTCGAAACCGGTATTATTTTTCACATTGTTTGCAAAGCGGAGGAGAACCCGTTCTCAGAAATTACCCAACCGAAATAGCTGAAAAAAAATATGGTGGTACATGTACATGGTATCTAGGCCTCAAAATATTCTCTATACTGATAGCTGTTTAAGTAAAATTAGTAATATACTACTATTTTCATCATCGCTACATTTTTTAGAAATTGACTGTGCCCTTGAAATCGATCTTCACATCAATCAGTACCCCCAGGCATTCAATAACCGGCTTGGACCAACACGAATGCAAATCGTATTTCTTTTACTACGGCTGATAATGAATACCGACTCCCTCTTTCCTTCCACAAGTTCGAGTTTGGTTTTGTTGCTTTGATAGTTTCGTTAACATACACTCTCAATATTTTCAGGATGTTTCGAAACGACAAGTAACACAAAATTATGCTGCTTATGTCCCTTATACGTATCGTACTGACACTGAACCAAGTAATTGGGAACACCTATCAAGTCAATAAGTTTTTTATCTATTGCACAGCTAAATTCAATGCATTTTTGATATCCAACGTTACCATGGCATAGCATTCTTGAAGGACATTCAGTCACGGGCCAGCTCCATAAGCACGTCTACGACGTCGATCGTTAAATGAGTTTGACAAAAAGCAAATTGTCACACCATTAGGCCATCCACATATTCTATGACCAGAAGAAGTCTACCATAAATGACCCTTTCTAACATCTTTCTCACCGCATCTACAAGACAAACCGGGAGGGATAATGATGGATTGGTTGTTCATTGTACTTCAATAGCAAAACAAGTTTCTGCTTCTTCCACCGAAAAGAGAAACTCCTTCCTCCATGCATGCCTCAAATACGCAAATAAGCCAACAACAACAACAATCTAGTCTTGTCATAACATCAAGTTTAAGGGTTCTATTGGTAACGGCATTCAAACCAGAAACTCTGCTATGACCGGTTCTCCAACAAATCTCCGTAAGTTCCTCTTTGCCCACCACAGGTACGGTGAAGGAGGCCAATGCTTGTTTATACTTTTTGCGCTCCCTTTTATACGGGGAAGAAGCCCTGTCAATATATCAAGAAGACGATGCAGGCAGATCAGCTATAGTACAGTTAAGCCTTCTTCGAAGGTTGAAGCATGCTTTCCGCTTCTCGTCAAGGACTCGTCTTCCTCTCGCTCATCGCTAAATACTTCTTACCCAAAAGCATGCAACACCAGATTTCTTCGTTCCAAGATTGGTTTGACTGCCAGTTGGCGAGGATTCACCGCCTCGACATGCTGCGTCGCATAACCTCGTTATGCATCTCATCATTTGTTCTGCTTTTGTAAAGCCTTACCATGGGGATTATAGCTTGTCAATAGTATCTCTATGAATGCATCCCCTTCAAATTTCCAGCTCCGCAGAAACCAATATCGTCGCCATTTTCAATCTCGAAGAAAATTGCCTGGTGGTCACTATGGGTATAGTGTTGAATGACAAGCCAGACCATTCTCCACACCAATGTACTCACATATGTGAAATCGACTATTAAATCCGAACCTGTCCCTTGAAAAGTGAATATATACCAAGTGTAACTTAACGAAAGCCTCGAACAAAATACAGTCCCTCGAGTTCGTAGTTCAACCGCAGGGCGCTCTTTAAAATCACCTACTACGACTTTGGGGATTCGACTTCTTACATCTGAAACTAGCATTTCCTCGTATTGTGTAATTGTTCGAAATTGGTGGAGTATAGCACCTGTCCATGTAAAAGCCAACTATCTTTGCCCTGATAAATCTAACGTCCAGAAACTCCACAACTGCTTGGGTGGCTTGATTTCTATCCTTATTGCCGCCCAGCCTCTCTTATTGCCACCCTGCATCTGTAGCCCAGACCCCACTGTTATTGTAGCGGTAGAGCTCAGTGATTATGCCGACTTCGATTCCCTTCTCACAAATGCGATCATGAATGTAGGCTTCCCCTTGTAATGCGGCAGCCTTGCGGTCCTCGAATAACACACATTTTCTGCACTTCTTTGACCTATTACATTTACAGGTATACTTCACCGATATCTATGTGGGTTGAGAGACACCTGCTCGCTCAACAAAAGACAGCGTATTTTCACTTTATTACCAGCAGTTTGAACGCTGCTTTAGCCAACAAACTGAAAGTTACTCTTTTTAAGGTTTTGTGTGAAACAAAACCTTATTAGAATCGATTCGATGTCTGTCTGTCCGTCTGTCTGTCCGTCTGTCTGTCTGTCTGTCTGTCTGTCTGTCTGTCTGTCTGTCTTTTTTTTTTTTTTTTTTTTTTTTTTTTTTTTTTTTTTTTTTTTTTTGTTGAGGAGGTGGAAATCTTCAAAAAGACACTGGTCTGGACACACCAGCGTGTGGGATTTTTACCCACTAAAACCACCCCCGACTCCCTCCCTGCCCCGCGGAACCACCATAAGGTATTACATCACGGGGCGGAGTCAGCTCACTCTAGCTTTGTCACCTTTCTTCTATACGCGGCGCACGTGACCGCGTTTTTCTCCTCTCCTCTGCTTTTCGCAGTTTATTTTGGATAGATGCGATCATGGAGTTTACCGCATCCCAATTCTCTTGATGTGCTAGCATTTTCGGAACCAGATTTTCTGGTACCAGCACCTCCCCTAGAGTCTCCTCTAGATTCCTCCTTTCTTCCACAAATCTCGGACAGTGGAAGAATACATGCTCTGGGTTCTCTGGGACTCCATTGCAATTTGGACAATCGGGTGAGGTCTCCAATTTAAACCTGTGAAGGTATTGGAGATATCCTCCGTGCCCCGTGAGAAACTGGGTGAGATTATAATTAATCTCACCGTGTCGTCTCTCCAACCACTCCTTGATGGCAGGAATGAGCCTGTGCGTCCACCGGCCCTTTCCCGAGCGTTCCCACCGCTCTTGCCATCTATTTATGGATCTCTCCCTTTCAGTCTTCCTCGTCCGCGATGAGGAAGAGGTTGGCTTTGCATTGTATATGTTCGCCATCTCATCTGCCAAGATGTCAATCGGCATCATTCCAGAGATGACGAATGCTGCATCATCTGAGACAGTCCTGAAGGCAGAGCATACCCTCAGGGCTGTCCTCCTGTAGACTGAACTCAGTTTGGTAGCATTCCCTGACATCCACAACGCCTCCCTCCAAACTGGGGTCGCATAGGTCTGTCTGTCTGTCTGTCTGTCTGTCTGTCTGTCACAGCCGATTTATTCGGAAACGGCTGAACCGATTGTCACGAAAATTGGTGGGAGTATGTGATCTGCCGTTCCCTTTACATGCAGCAACTGCCGCCATTTTGTGTTAAGTTTAAGGGGGGCTCCCCATACATGTGAAAGGAGGGTGCAAAATTTTTTTTCATAAAATGTGGCCATGTGGGGTATCAAATGAAAGGTCTCAATTAGTACTTTTCGAAACTGGTTCAATATTTAATATTGGGTGAAACATAGGGGAGTGAGGGTTCAAAATATGACCCCCAAAAAGTGTAACAGGTCTCGTTCTCAGAACCTATCCAACCGAAAAATCTGAAAAAAAATCTCAATAGTGCATCTCTACGAAATCTAGACCTCAAAATATATCCGGTTCCGATATCTGCACAAATAAAGTTAATAATAGTATATTTCCACATTTTAGAAATTTACCCGGCACCCCCCTTATGTTCGTCCCAGAAGTACAAAATTTAGCATGGGTATAATGAAGAATATAATGCACAATTTGGTCAAGTTTGAGGAAAATCCAACCATTATTAACAAAGTTATAGGAGGTAAAACTTTACAATTTTTTGTGAATTTCGTGCACTCTACAACCTGCATGACGTCATCATCATATATCAATTCGTCAATACCATACGAAGTAAGTTCGTATGAATTGGGTGGAAAAGAATTATTTTGTTTTAGTTCTTTAATCATTTGTATATGAATATCAATTATTCCAACGAGACATGTGTGTATGTAGGTATATAGTATATGCGTGCTAATGAACTTTGCGGGTAGAGCCTAATTCAAACAGATATAAGAAGTAAATCGGAAATATGGGTACGATCAATTTATATACGTGCCTATAAGTGTACAGTATTCGGAAATAGGCAGTTTGTTTGTTTAGGGTGAGCGTAACATCTACGGCTGTAATATGTACGTATGTCTCGTAGTTTTGTAGCTGTATACGGATAGAAAAATGTGCGTTGAAATTTCTTAGATAAGATGAACACAAAACCTTTATACCCGAAGCACGAGCTTCCGGTATTCCGACTTGTTTTTATCTCGCGCAGATATTCTTTTTTGTTGGAGAGTTATCAGTGTTTTTACATTGTCTAACGGGAGGAGAGGAGAATTCTTCCCGTGAAAATTGTTGTTATTGCGCCCTCAGTAGTGATGCTCTAGCCTACTTGTAACATTAGATGCAACCGTGGCCAAATAGTCCGCCACGGTGACACTGCAGTCGAGGAATGCTTGCTTGCCCACCCCCAAAAACCGCCGACATTGGGGTTCCGTACCCCCGGACCTTAAGTTTTGCTCTCCTTTCTTTATTCAATTTGTTTTCCTGTTCTGGGTGTCACGGGTGGGTGCTTATCTCCCATCGACACTGCCCAATCCCGCACCGCTTTCACGCTTACTTCCGCCAAACTTACAATAGCACACTACCGGAAGAGAGAGAGGAGTACCCCCCTGAGTCGCATCAATCTAGCCCACTTAATCCCAGAATGTCCAGCCTGTTGCACTAAAATTTTTCCTCATGTTGGAGCATCCTTGGGAGCCCCAATCCCCTCATCGAGGAGCGTTCCAATATTCTAGTATCGATCGTAAACAATTGATGAAAGCAAAAGACCAGAGGATCATTCCGATTACAATGCATGTTAGGTGGTCTCTATCTTTTTCATTAATCTTTTACGACAAATAGGGAACATTTTGAGTAAATTCTAGATCCCCGGTTCAAAGCCTGAATTGTTACCCAAGAGGAGGAGTTGTTTAATATATGGCATCAGAGCTAGTTATAGGGAACAAAAATACCACTACAACCATCAGAAGACCAGGATGCGAGCGGACTACCGCACCTCATGCTATATTAGAAGGCTTATATAAACTTCTTAAGGACTGGAAAGTTATAGAAAATTTGATCACAAGTGTTTGCCATTATATCGAGACAATCTACTAATAAAATCTGTATCTCATATGTATGGAGCTAATCAATAGCATTACATCAAATGTTTTTTCTGATAAACATATACTTACATTGGCAAAGTGTTTTCCTGTATTCGGTGGGTGATCAGAAAACCAGTAAATCAAGATGCTCATAAAAAATGAGAAGCCTGAAATGCCGATAACGATTTTGTAGCAAAGAACTGTGGAATAAAGAAGAAGAAAAGGACATTAATATTAGATATTAATTCTTGTTGAGTAAGTGCATAACAAAAGAGACATTGATGCTAGATGGCCCTTGAGAAGTAAACTCTTACATTGAGGGAAAGTCAAGATATTCTTTTTCAATATTCATCTCATTTGTGTTTTGGAATTGGAGCATTCCTAAGTGCGCATCCACTTGACTTCGGACCGGACCAAATGGAGAGCAACTTACTACCACTATTTTTGGTTGACGGACTCCGCTTTTCAAAAATTAAAAGAGTTTTTTGGTGAGGATTCTGGGAGTCATCAAATTATGGTTATATGATTTTTGAACCTTTGAAAAAAAAACGCATCAATGTTAAAACACGTACCCAGCAATAACCTATACTTGCAGAATGAAAGTAAAGCAATAAAATCAATATCAATATCAACGATACAGCAGTTGATGCCCGCTCCGTAAAGAAGTAACAAACTGTTTCCTGGAGATGAACTTCCTAACTAGCAAACAAGACTAGACTTCTATGCCCGTTTCTGTCCTATGAGTTGAAGTTAAAAATACAAAGTCATAAATGGCGACTAAAAGCGTTAAAAGTGGGAGTCAGTTTCTGACATGATTCTGACTGCAAGATTCCGGTCCAGGTCAAGGAGCATCACAATTGTATAATGCTATGCACCAACGGAGGCTACCATTACAAGGATGCTTTCTACGAGCAATTACACGGACTTCAAGGGAGGCTTCTGAAAGACATTATGATCGTAATAAATGTTCTGAATGCGAAGACGGGATTTTTCAATACCTTACTCAAACATGTGGTGAGGAAACATGGTCCTATAACGATAATGGCGGAGGGTTTGTAGATTTTTGGAGTTTCCACCGCCCATTCATTGGTAACACATTGCTCGAGCACAGAGCTTGCCATAAGATTAATTGTGTTTCAACTGGCCAACTCGGTTCGAGGAATAAGATTAACCACTTTGCGATCAGCAGTAGATCTACAGACAGCAGGCTAGTTTTCGTTCAGAATCTTCCCGCGTTGACCACATAAAGCCCCGACGGATTATTTTGACGTGCTCTAAATAGTGGAATTCCAGAAAAACTAATAGCTATTGTCAGAGCAACATAAGATGGCGCTTAGGAATTTCAGCTCAGAGCGAAGACCGTCTGGATTTCATTTTGTCATCGATATTATTTCCTCTTATTATCGGTGACGTTCTTCATGTTGCCTCGTCTGTAGGTCGTCAAGGAGTTTGATCGACTATGACATTTTTCTTCAAACATTACGACTACGCTCATGACATCTGTTTGCTCGCCCATCGGATTATGGACCTTGACCAAGTGTAAAATACTGTAAACTTATCCACATTATCATTGCCTACTACGTAATATTTTCTCTAAAATACTGTAAATTCATATGTACAGGCCTACTAAGTATAGGTAAAAATTGTATAAAATAGGAAATATGAATTGAAAATATGTAGTTCGTTAGAACTATCAAACATAAGCCCAACGTGTTTTATTCGGTGGAGTCCAGGCAATTGCTGCTCCCAAAATTCACACTACGTGGCTAAATTATTGTGGAGTTCAGGCAATTGCTGCTCCCATAGCTGGTTAGTCTGGAGTTTGGAATTTAGCTGCTCCGACTAACCACAAACTCATTTACATAGAAAGAAAAGTGAGTTGAAAAAAGAATTATCAAGTGGACTGGCAACACCACATAAGGTGGCAACATCACACCAAGTGGCTCTGGATTTGGAAAAAGAGGCCAGTAGAGTTGAACTGAAGATAAATACAAAAACCAAGATTCGCATTCTGGCGGCTCATCACGCTGTTCCTATTTGCATAATGGGCAGAGCATTGAAGGCATCGATCAATGTCATTATTTCGAAAGAGTAATTTCTGTCGACGGTGTCACCCAACTGCATTTCGGCCGAGGAATTAACAATGCTAAATTCGGTTTCGGTGCCTTATCTTAAATATGGAAATGCAGTTATCAAACACCAAAGTCAAGTTGAGACTGTTCTGTGCTAGCGCTCTTTCTGTGTTGCTATATGCGAGTAGTACATAAAAAGTGAACATCACTGTCGCTCGAAAACTCCAAGCCTTCGTGAACTCCTGCGTACAATGTGTCATCGGAGTAGGCTGACCTCATATTGTTTCAAACAAAGTACTTGTTCGGCCCTGTCACCTGTGGGCGATTTGAACGAAAGGCGAAAGTGGCTGTAGATAGATGGAATTGTAGCGTCTCCTTAATGCAGGACATTGAAGAGGCATGACAGTACTATTTCTGGCTACGCCATGCATTTGAGTTCATTCTCCCAAAAAGATCGCCGAGCGAGTCGCCCCAAGAGCACTTAGCTTAGAACAGTAGAGGAGAAGTGCAGCCGTCTGCAAAAGTACTGGAGGGAAGTGCAGTACATCTCAACGAGAGATGAACGATGCCACGTAGGTGTAGTTGAGACACTACACTCGGTTAAGTGGTGAATGGTAACCATATGTGTATATACAGGCCCGCTTCTAAATATAGTCATCACCGCAAAAAAGAATACTTGGCAGTAAAAAACGGAGGATTTCCGACCGTTCAGTCTAAACTTTTTCTCCTAAAAACTCTACAAAGAAGGCAACGCACTGCCATACCCTTCACTATCTGCTAGTGTGAGGGACATCAAAAATTGGAAAGAGAGGAAAGAACTTTATATATATTCTGAAGTTATGTTAAAATAAAAGGTAGATGGGCAAAAGGAGTATTTAAACCATTAAATTCCCCCTCTGCAACTGAAGTTTTCCAAACAATACCTCAAGTAGGTCAAGAAGCTATTCTAGGTTCCCTTTTCAAAGTAGTAACATGTAATCTAGCCTTCGGCCACATACCAAACGGACATGGAGAGAAAAAGTTATCTCTATTCTGAAAGTGGGTGAAAACGGAACCTTTATACCTTAAATCTTCCAGGTCGATTATCATGATTATGATTACGTAAGAAATGGTAATTTGAATGAAAAGAATGCATCATAATCCAGCATACATCATCATCATCAACAGCGCAAAAACCAGTACCCGGTCTAGGCCTGCCTTAATAAGGAACTCCAGACATCCCGGTTTTGCGCCGAGGTCCACCAATTCGATATCCCTAAAAGCCTGTTCACATCCTGGCCTACGCCATTGTACCATGTCAGGTAGAATCTACCTCGTGTTTTTTTCTGCCATAGATATTGCCCTTATAGTATTCCGGGCTGGATCATCGTCATCCATGCGGATTAAGATACCCGCCCATCGCAACCTATTGAACCGGATTTTATCCACAACCTGACGGTCATGGTATTGCCCAAAGATTTCGTCCTTATGTAGACTACGGAATCGTCCATCCTCGCATAGGAGGCAAAAATTTTTCGGAGGATTCTTCTCTCGAACGCGGCTAAGAGTACGCGATTTTTCTTGTTAAAAACCCAAATCTCCAAAGAATACATGAGGATGGGGAAGGTTATTTTCTTGTACAGTAAGAGCTTTGAGCCTATGGTGAGACGTTTCGAGCGTTTTTTTTTTTTGGAAAACCGTCCTAGGAATTGGTAGTACTCGGTACTAAATCAACGCGCATTAGCAAAAAGTAGTCATCCACAGTAAAATCTCTAATATCAGTTGTTCCTCACAAGTAAAACATGTGATGCCAAACATAAAGTGTTTTCTACAACTGCTTTTAAAGTTAAGATCAAGCGATTGACTGAAAATAATCCAAAGTAAAGCAAGTACAACGATGATATAGTCCAACGACTTCAGGCACATCGAGACAGAATACTGAATTTCGTATACCAACCTCGGTTGCGTTATATATCGAGGCTACCCAGACGATGGCCCGTCCGCTCCTCCTAGCAATTTCGTCGCACTAATACGGCAGCAAGAACCGAGGATGCAAGCTGTGGAACATATCATCAGCAGTATCGACAAAGTTGCGCTGGCACAGTCCGCAGATATTGGGAGGAGTTGCGTCAAGGCGATGACAACATATGACAATCCTCCAACGACCCAAAAGCGTTAGGATACGATAAGACGAATTTCACCAATATCGAAGAGTGGATTCCAGACACCTTATCGTTCTCACTGACTGCCGCGCAAAGCTGGATTCTGGCTTAGGCACCCCTAAAAGGACTTCTCCAGCCATCAATTTACCGCATGTAACCATTCCTATTTTTGATGGCAACTATGCACAATGGCAATCCTTGCACGATTTATTCCGTCAGATGACTCACGAGCAACAGTTGCGGAGTGCTAATAAAATGTGTTACCTTAAGATCAATCTAAAAGGTGAATCACAGCAACTTATACGTCATCTTTCCATCATCGACTAAATTTATGACGTAGCATGGAAGACGCTGACCAATCGTTACAGCACCCAAAGATTGATGGTATCCACGCTATTGAATTGGCTAATTCAATAAGCGATGATTACTTCAGAATCCTCCAGTGCTTTGAAAAAGCTTCATGATGTCACGAAGGAATGTTTATCGAAATTCAAAACCTATCAAATCAATATCGAAATCCGGGATCCCATCGTATTACATATTTTATTAAAGAAGCTCAACAAGATAACACTTGCTTTATACGAATAAACCTAAGCTTCACCTCGTGAAATGCAGCCATCGATACGTTTCTCGTTCTGGGATCGAATAGCTAAAATCAAAGAGCTAGGTTATGTTTAAATTGCTTACGCGAAGGACATCAAAGCACGCAATGTAGCGCAGAAAGTTGCCTTAAAAGTGAACAAAGACACAACACGCTATTACATATGGACGACACCATACACCACACGGCCAAGCAAGGGCAAGTCTCACGCATATGCCAACCATTCCATTCTATTATCGATTGGGATATCTGTACTAGAGGGACCTCTTATTCTGTTAGCTACCGCACTCATCAAGATAGTATATCAAAAAGGAAAATTAATAGGAATGAAAGCCTTAGTGAGAGATAGTGGCTCCCCAATCAACATCGCGAAAAAATTGTGATTACAACCTACCTCCACAATTGCAGCAGAAGGTTACGTTGCCATTGCGATCACGAATCACCACGTTCGCAAGGAAAATAGATGCTACTGTTTTCGCTATAACATCCTCTCAACCAACGCAAAACCTAGATAGAATTGGGGGCTACCCGACAACATTTAGCTAGCCGATCCGCAGTTTGACCAAACTCGATGCATCCAAGGGCGTCGCTATGAGCCGCTTTCTCCAAGTAGAACGAAAGTTAGCACACAACCGGAATTACATAAACAATACAGTAAGTTTATAGACGAATACAAGCAAGTAGGACATATGATCCAAATCAATCTAAAAGGTATTTCGAACCCTCATTACTTCCTTCCACATCATTGTGCGCTCAAACCAGAGAGCATAACTGCCAAGTTTAGAGTGGTTTTTGACGTCTCCGTGGATACAATTTGAACAAGATACTTGTCGTCGGCCAAACCATCCAACCAGAATTATACACCATTCTCAAACGATTCTGGCTTCCCTGTTTAGTTTCACACAAAACCTTATTAAAATCGACTCAATGTCTGTCTGCCCGTCTGTCCGTCGGTCCATCTGTCCGTTTGTCCGTCTTTTTTCTTTTTTTTTTTAAGGAGGTGGAAATCTTCAAAAGACTCTGGCCTGGGCACGCCAGAGTGTGAGATTCTTACCCACTAAAACCACCCCTGACTCCCCCTCTACCCCGTGGAACCACCTTTACGTATTACACCACGGGGCGGAGTTAGCTTACTTTAGCTAGGTCTCCTTCCGTCTTCTCGCGGGGTTCGTAACCGCGCCTTCCTCATTTCTTCTGCTTTTCGCAGCTTCTCCTGAATTACTGCGATCATGGAATTGATCGCATCCCAACCTTTCTGGCAAGCTACCATTCTCCGGACAAAATTTTCCGGTGATAGCACTTCACCTAGAGTTTCCTCTAGGTTCCGCTAGGTCCTCTGGGACCCCGTCGCAGTTTGGACAATTAGGTGAGGTGTCCAATTTAAACCTGTACAGGTATTGACGGTATCCTCCACGGCCGGTGAAAAACTGGGTGAGATTATAATTGATCTCCCTATGCTTTCTCTCCAGACACTCCCTGATGGAAGGGATCAACCTGTAAGTCCAACGACCCTTTTCTGGCTGGTCCCATCGCTGTTGCCATCTGCTTATGAATCTCTCCCTTTCCGCTTTTTTCACCTGCGATAAGGGAGAGATGGACCTGGTGTTATAAATGTTCATCATTTCGGTTGCCAGTATGTCAATTGGCATTATTCCCGAGATGACGAACACTGCATCGTCTGAGACGGTCCTGAAGGCAGAACACACCCTCAAAGCTGTTCTTCTGTAAACCACACTCAGTTTATATGCATTGCCTAAAACCTGCAGTGCGTTTCCCCAAACTGGGACTGCATACAGCATGATAGAACTCACCACCCTGGCTATGAGCAGCCTTCAAGTATGCCGCGGTCTTCCTACGTTCGGGCATCATCCTTGCGAGAGCCATACTCGTGGTGGATGCTTTTTTACAAGTATGCTCTATGTGTTGCTTAAAATTGAGTTTTCCGTCTATCATCACCTTTAAGTATTTGATGGCCGGCTTGGAAGTGATGATACGAGACCCGATTCTAATGCAAGCGTAATTTCTTTTACGGCGCTTAGTGATAAGAGCCACTTCCGTCTTTTCCTCCGCGAGTGCCAGTCCAGCACTCTCTAGCCAAGCCTTAACAACACTGATTGCTTCGCTTGAGTACAACTCAGCATCCTAAGATGCTTTGCGACCACAAAAAGTGCTATGTCATCGGCGTAACACACCACCGTGGCCTATCTGTCCGTCTGTCCATCTGTCCATCTGGTCGTCTGTCCGGCTGTCCATCTATCCAGCTATTTGTCTGTCCACCCGATTTACTCAGAAACGGCTGTAACGAAATTCGGTGAGAGCATGTGGTCTGTGTGTCCCTTTACATGCAGCAAGTGGCGCCATTTTATGTTGAATTTTAAGAGGGGCTTCCCATGCGAAAGGAGGGTGTAATTTTTTTTTTCACAGAACATCGTCATGTGGGGTATCAAATGAAAGGGCTTAATTAGTACTTAGTACGAAACCGATCTTTTTTTGGATATTGAGTGAAACATCGGGGAAATAGGGCAAAAAATATGTACCCAAAAAGTAAAAGAGGTCTAGTTCTCAGAACCTACCCAACCGAAAAATCTGAAAAATATTTAGGCCTCAAAATAAATCCCATTCCGATATCTGTGCAAATAAAGCTAAAGAAATCCGAAAGAAATTTGGTGGACAGATGGAAACTATGAAATCCCACGCATACAGCGAGTGGCATAAATTTAGGTGGAGTTTAAAGGGGGCCTCCCCATACATATAAAGGGGGAATTCAAAAAATTTGTTCACCGGATGTAGGGTATCAAATGAAAGGTCTCGATTGGTACTTTCCACAATTGATATCAGTTTAGTCGTGAATTGCAAAGTGTGCGAGTGAGGCGTCAAAATGTACGCACTTAAAGTGAAACAGGACTCAACCTAAAAATCCCAATGCACTTAGATGAAAGCTAGGCCTCAAAATATGTCCCTTTCCGATAACTACTCAAATAAACTTACTAATAGCATATTAGCAACTTTTAAAAATTAACTGAAAAACGCCTCTTAAATTCATTCTAGAACTTCCGAATTTTGCACCAGCATAGAGGACAAGATTTCGTATATATGCACTAAATTTTATGGAAATCCGTGAAAATTATACCAGTTCAAACTTACCAATTTCGTGCGAATTAACAGCATTCTAAGCCATACAAATAAAGTGCTAACGTCATAAATAACGGGAATAATTGACATTCGAGTGAAATCTAATCTAATTCTCCCCAGCCCTTTTGTTTTGTGTAAACAAAAAACCTTATTCGGTTTACTGTCTGTCTATCTGTCCGTTTGTCCGTCACACGCATTTTTCTCGGAGACGGTTGTAGCGATACATACCAATCGCGAATTTTACAGAATGGTGGCAACTGTGAACGCTTACGCATATAGTGAGTTACATCCTTTTACGTCGAATTTAAGGGAGGAACGGTCTCCATACATGCAAAAGGGGGTTGTACGTTTTTTTCCATTAAATATAGTCATGTCGGGAATCAAATTAAAGGTCTCGATTAGTACCTTTCGAAGCTGGTTTTAGTTTTGACAATTGTTGGAAAGGTTTTTAACGAACCCATTCTCAGGAACTACCCAACTTAAAAATTTGAAAATCAAGAGGCTGCCACTATATGGTACCTAGGCTGAGAAATACTCTCCATACCGATACCTAATTTTTAGTAATTGACAGGAAAATCCCCCTTAAGTTTGCCCTAGAATTACTAGCAATATATGCTATACCATAGAGCATGATCTTGCCGAATTTTGTGAAAATCGCACTATTACTAACAAAATTATAATAGGTCAAAATTGTCGCTCCTGTGCAAATTCAACACTATGATTGTCAATATCACTTGAAAGTGAATATTTTCACATAATATATGCATATATTACGTACTACATAGTAATGGGACATACTCAAATCTCTTTATAAAAGAAATACACAAAACCTTTCATACCTGAAGCGTGTAGCTTCCGGTTTCCCGATTTGTTTATACTTTATGTAAGCTAAATTCTTGGCATTTGCTAATAATATTAAACTCAGAGTGTGAAGCGTATAAGATTGACTATTTTCAATACAGAGCTTTCCATCAAATCGTTTATTTAAATCGCTTTCTAAAAAATAGGGGGCTATGTGACACGGAGCTGTCGTGCACTCGTCACTCTCACATCTTTTTCTTTTTCTTCAGCCTTTGTTCCGTTCATAAGCGGGGTCGGCTCGTCGTGATCGGTTTCGTCCTTTTATTTGATCAAATGCCTGATCAGGATGTAATCGCGAGGCCTTTCAATTCCCATCAAGCCACCGTTTTTTCGGCCGACCTTTTGTTCACGACTTCGATGTTCAGACCAATCTTGGCAAGTGAATTCTCGTTAGCGCGAATTACGTTACCATACCAGCGAAGACGCCTCTCTCGCAGTTTTTCGACGATCTGTCCAACCTCATATTGATCGAGCGGAGCGGAGAAGCGATGTTGGACGACTGGCAACGAGACATTATCCGTCCCATACATAGAAAGGGAGATATCACACAGTGCAGCAATTATAAAGGTATCACGTTGCAGGGTACCATCTACAATATGTTCTCTGCTATCTTGCTAGATCAGATAACCCCATACGCCCAGAACATCATTTGCCCATACCAAAGAAGTTTCACTCCAGGCAAATCAGTAACAGATCAGATTTTCTTTCTGCGGCAAGCAATTTAAACGGTTGGAATATGGGCATCAGTTCCACCATGTTTTCATCGACCGCCGCCTATGATAGCATAGCCAGGGTGAAACTGTGCAGGGCCATGAGAGCATTCGGTATCCCGACGAAGTTGATAAGACCGACTGGGCTGGCCAATGTGCTAAGCCAGATAAAAGCAGTAGGATCACTCTCGAGACCATTCAACATCGAAAGCGGTCTAAGAAAAGGAATGCCCTCTTTGCGTCCTCAAGGTTAACCCTGGAAAAAGTCATCTGTGATGCTAAGATAAATGCGCCGTCCTCTTTAAGTCCACCCAACTACTGACCTGTGTTGACGATATCGCCATCATGGAAAGAACGACCCGAGACCTACAAACTGCTTTCATCCAAATCGAGCAGGCGGTGCGGGATCTCGGGCTGCACATTAATGAAGGCAAAACGAAGTCCATGGTGGCAACATCAGCGCCAAAAACCAAAGAACGAACGACATCAAACTGCAATAGTCAAACCAAAACAATAAAGATAGGAGACTACAACTTTGAAACCATTGAAAATTTCTTTTATCTAGGGTCAAAAATCACAACCGATAACAACTACGACGATGAAATCCCTCTCAGCATTTCACCATAGTCCTCGGAGACTTGGGTTCTTAGCAAGAAAAATTGCGGACTGTTGACCGCGTTCGAGAGAAGAACCCTCCCAACAATTTTTAGCCCCCTATATGAGAATGAACGATTCCGTAGCCTAAATAACAAAGGAAAAGAGGAGTTCTGACAGGTAGAATTCAGCCTGTAGTTCCCCCTCCTTAGTGGCTAAAGCCTTCTTCTGCGGAGCCTCTCTGTATGAATGTATAGGGGAAGCTTATCCGTGCACAACGTAACATATGAAGGCCTATGATGTGTGCGGATAAATTTCTCCAACTCATTTGCAAGTCCGGACCATTTAGTGTGGGTACTGCCTATTAGATATAGTGTGACCTTAACCAGACTGATGACATTTGCTGGCTCTCTTTCACCCAGTCATGAACCTAGGCCAAATGGCTCTGCATTTGACGAAGGAGGGTCAAACTGCAAATGAATTCAAACGAAACTGCTGTTCTCAGTGTGACTCCCCCTTGCCCCTCAAGGGGGGAAATCAGTGCGAATACACATGATTTCACTTTGTTTTGCCCTTGATCATGAGCGAGATGTACCGAAAACCCGATCAGCTGTGTTTGACATACCGCCCGGA
Source organism: Hermetia illucens (assembly GCF_905115235.1). Classification (NCBI taxonomy): domain Eukaryota; kingdom Metazoa; phylum Arthropoda; class Insecta; order Diptera; family Stratiomyidae; genus Hermetia; species Hermetia illucens. Next base: position 110,283,542 of record NC_051852.1, on the reverse strand, counting down.
CTTGCCAATGAATTGGTGAGATTAGCAAGTTTTTGCTTATGTATAAGTGAATACGTGAAACAACTTTTTGCTATATGGGTGAGCACGCCGTAGTACCAGAACAGCAAAAGCTCACCGATCTCTCTCTTACCAATACGATTTGACGAAGATTATGCCTTTTCCTTGTTTAGCGTCTCTGATGTGTACAGATAAACTTCTGCAAGCACATTTGCAAGTGGGGTCATTTTTGTAAGGGTACTGCCTATAGTAGATCTACTGTGGTCGATGGCGTCTAAATGGTTTTCTTGTGCGTGTTTTCCCATCTCATATGACAAGCCACAAACAGCTGTGCAGTGCCACATGTTCACAAACACGTGGCGCACACCAATGCAATGCATGACATATACAGCACTAACAGCAGACTTTTTGTCTAGAATTTTTCTCCCGCCATTACCATCACGATCGAACTTGATGTTGCTTGACACATTAATACTGTTCAATCCGCCTTCGCCGATTCGATTAAACTCTGTGGGTGCAGCTATGTAAGCGCCAGCATTAATTTGAGGTTGCTCTCCGCCATTGTGCACTCGAAAAGTGATCCCCACTTTTAATCAAAAACTTCAAGCTTAAATCAATTCGCTTTTAAGTCGAATCTTCTGAGAACTCTATGTGCTTATTATCGAAAGTTGGTCTAATTAATGTTAGTTACCACTATGACTAAGTGCCCGGATAGCTGTGGTTATAGCACAAAGCTGTCGTTTGGAAGGTTGCGGATAGAACCTCACTGGTGGCAGCGGAATTTGTATTGTGATTTGATGTTGGATACCAGTCGACTCACCTGTGAATGAGCACCTCAGTCAAATCAGGGTAATAATTTCTACCATTATTATTACTACAATGACCGAAACCTAACTTTTACCGTTCCAATGAGGATAAACATAGATTTATTATCAGAGTTTAAAAATTTGTTTGAGGATACAAATTCTTACCAAAGTTTGGATCATATGTCACCAGCGTGGTATTGTCCAGTGCTAAATATGAGCTGGCCACCAAAACCAAAGCGATCAAATTCAAAATTCCTCTTAAAAGCCTTTTCATGGTAAATGACAAAAGTATAAAAACTGTTGCAACTGAAAAAAAAATTCACTAATATTTAAAGGAGGTTCTACTGCAAAGAGCCCTACTCACCAAATAAAGGAACGCAAAAAAATTTCCGGTAGTACAAAACATTTCGTCTCATATGTATTACCAAATTCACCGCTGAAATCGTAGAATTTGAATTACCTCCCGTTTCAGTAAAGGGTTCAACCTTCTTTGTAAGTAAATGATGACCAGAAAAGCGCCACTTGCTTAGCTCAGGTATTGTCAAAGCCGCTTCGATGTGCCCTAGATCAAAATCGATTGGTAGGTTGCCGTCCACCGCAAACTCAACTGAGCATTTGAATTCATCCCATGGCCAATTTCCATCTTGTGATTCTCGGCAAGAGCTTTCTATAATCTGTTGTTTTGTATCTGCTACTACTGATCCATTGTTGTATATGATTCCAACATATTCTGGATTGAAGCGGGTAAATGTATTGCCGGTCCCACTGGATTTCGAAAAAAAATTTTAAATTGTAAACGGAAAACCGCCTCGCAAAACCCACTCCAGAAAAATTCTTACTTAGTGATCCATATGGCTGGAGTTCGAAACTTCGCTTCAAATGATCTCAGGGTCGTGATGTTGCTATATTTAAATGGCCTCCATTGAAGTTTTGGATCAGTCCATTTCTAAAATAAAATTTATGTAATGACAAAAAATTGTTCATGGATTTTCAACAACTAAAGAGAATACAAATAATTGCTGAAGTTGCAAAGTCGAATCGTCACCTCCCTCTGATATAATATATAGGTGCCATCATCCCACACAGTGTGTCAACCACACCTATACCTGATCACTGTCCGTTTCAGGAAGTGTGCTTCACTTCGCTCCAATCTTTTCCAAGAAATCTATATAGATTTCTTTTGTTCTGCCCAACTTTTTTCGGGATTGACCCATTTTTCGGCCACTTCAGGATAGTGGTATAGTCAGCAACGAAGTTTTCGCATTTCCTAAGGTGTGGCCTAGCCACTACCAGTTCCACGTTTGAGATGCTGTCGGTGCAGGGTATCCCGGTGAAACGGCGCAGACAAGTTGGCTTTGAATTTTCAAGTAACAGTAGGGAACACTTTCCACATACTATTCCCATATAGCAGCCCCAAATGAGAACTAGCCCTAAACCGTGTCAACTTAATGTTGGGGTTGAGACATTTCGTGATTTTAGATAAACTGGGAGATGGACCTAGCGCTGTTGATGTGGTAGGGAATAACAAGTGAAGTGCCACCATCAGCAGAAACAACGCTACCAAAATAGGCAAATTGGTTTGTAGATATTCATCTTCAATCTGAATCAATTTGATCCTTCTGCAAATCGGTAGTCATCTGGCCAACCGCTGTAAGAGGAAGCAGATGGCATCGTAGTAATCGAGGTGATCAAGGAAACATGTCATGGTCATGGAATCACTCCACATTCTCCGGACAAGGCAATATGAAATACGTCACGGTTTTTCCTAAAGTGTGTAGCTGGGTGCAACAGCGAAGGCTCCAGTTAGTTATTATTTTTTTCGATTATCATCCTCTAAACTGTCGATGAGTGTGAACGCGTTGTGTCAGTGTCGTATTATAATAGAAGTGGTTGCTGTTAGGTTAACAATTCTGTTATATATCTCTAGAACTTTAAAGGCATCCCATAACATTAACGAGTTCTGCCGGCTCCCTACTTTACTATCAAGGATTTTTACGAAGTCGCCAAAGAACTGTTTAGATAGTGTTTGCAACCTAGCTCCTTCTGAGGGTAGGCACTCTCAAAGGAAATGCCATGGTATCCGACGTCGAATCACGATACAAATTTCACTGCCACCAGTGAGATTCGAACCGAGACCTTCCGTACGACAGCCTTGTGCTCTAACCACGCAGCTATCCGGACACAAAGTACATATATGCCCATCTTATTGTACAATATCCTTTCACAGGCGTCATCAGCGGGTGACTAACTATACGGGAAGTGAAGTGAAGTGCCCGGGTAAGTAGTTCTGACCGCCTAGCTGGCAGTATACCTGTATGGCGACGATGCGAAGACGTGAACCACGTACTACATTGCCGGCAGTATGTCACATCGTAGCCGACCTATAGAGTGTTGTGTTCTGTCTCCGGGTGTCAGTATTTATTTCGCCCGGAATTTTTAATCTAATTATTAAGTAAAATCCGTTCTAGAATTTGCTAGCAACAATTTTCTTTTTGACTTTACACAGTTGACTACAGCGGTAACCCTGACGATAGGGCACGCCGCGAAGCTGCTGACTTGAACGGCTACATCCCAACATGGATTTGTGACCACGTGCAGTGAAGGTAGTGAAAATCGGTACAGAGCGGATTGCCGGCAATGCAGTGTGCGGTTTGCGTCTCCGCTGCACCACCACATCACTTCACCCCCAACTGGAACTACGCGGGTTCGGCAAAGGAACCCGGAAACAATTCCGCCAGTGGTTTCACCGATGAGAACCCGACGTTCACTCTGCTCTTGAAGAAGCGTCAACCTCTGCCGCAGCGACTTTCTACACCAAGAAATTTGCGAGCAGGGTATTTGCTTACCACTCAAGACATCGTGCTCAAGTACCTTGATCTAATCCCGTCATGCCGCCAACTAAGATTACCAGTGGATATTCAGGAGTAGCGGGGGAACCACATTTTTCCTATTTATTATTTGTAAACGAATAATTATTTCCCATGTGTTAACTAACAGAAATCACCTACACTAAAAAAGTGCACATTCGCTGCAAAAGCCAGTTTTAGGTGTTTAAAAGTCCAGGTTACGCTCCGCTTCCTTTGTTTTCGCGTCGGTTCTCTGTTCTGTTCCGATATTACGCCTCCACTCCACCCACTCCGCTTAGTCGGTAACATGTCACAGGACGACAAAGCGACATCGGGAGGCACGAGGCACTGCAGGTCCTCGGGGACACCTACAATGAAAGCGCTCTCAGCAATGATCTTAGCGCGTCTGCTGAAAGCATTGTATACACTGCAGGTTTAGGTGTCCAATTTTTAGGACGAAACTAGAAAGGGCTAGAACGCGATTAGCATGATCCGCATCCTACAAATTAACATTCACCAGAGTACAACCGCTCACGAGTTGCGGAGGTAAAAGCTGATCAAGTGCTAATCAGCGGGTAATACCGGACCAGGGACCCGGCTCCATGACATCTCGACTTCTCGGGTACTGCTACCATTGGAATGGCGTTCGATTTCGTGCTCATGCCCAAAGCCGAGGGAATCGTCTGGAACCGAGGGAATTGTCTGGAACCGATGTTTAGGGATAACATTTTTCTGTGTTTACCTGTCGCCGAATGCGACGATGCCGAACTTTTGGCATCAGTACATTGCGTTCGAATTGGTTGACGTTACTTGCCAGCGTGCACCAATTAGGCGCTTCAACTGCGTCTGGAACGTCGCGAAGGTGAACATCAAGAAACTCATCCAAGCGGGCGGCATCGTTGCAGCTGATACTGTCGTAAATTCAATGATGAACCTAATAACTACAACATGTGAGGCTTCCATGCCCAGGAGGGGCCCAGCCGTGACCAGCATTCTATGTGCTAGTAGGTGGCAGAAATTTCCAATATTCCGAAGGAGTCTCATAAGCTCCGCCGTTTGGCACAACGTTTACCAGCGCGCGTGGAGGGATACGCCAAAAGGGCAGGTTGTAAAAAGGAGACCCCGCAGTGCAATAAATAAAAGCAAAGCTCGCGGCTCGCAGAACTTAGCTAATGAAATAAATGAGGACCTGTGGGCACTTTGTGGGTCTGCTGAAACCCTGCATACTAAGAACCGACCAGTTGGACCGCATTGTACAGGCATTATTCGCCAGACATCCCGTACCAGGTGATATCAACAGTACGGAAAGCGTCGAGGACTGCCCTCTTTTCATAATGAAAGAGTTCTAAGAAGCAGTTCTCACCATGAAAAACAGGAAAGCGCCAAGTCCTTATGGTATCCTGGCAAAAGTTTATAAACTCGACATTGTGGATAGGGAACCTACTGATAATATTCCTGATCGACTTGCACAATTTGGAAGTTCATCATTATTATCATCGGTAGCGTCTGCCTCCTCACCAACGCAATAATAAATTCTGAATAAATTGTGTGTTTATCATCATCACCAACGGCGTAACAACCGGTATCCGGTCTAGGCCTGCCTTAATAAGGAACTTCGGATATCCCGGTTTTGCGCCGAGATCCACCAATTCGATATCCCTAAAAGCTGTCTGGCGTCCTGACCCACGCCATCGCTCAATCTGAGGCAGGGTCTGCCTCGTCTACTTTTCTACCATAGATATTGCCCTTATAGACTTTGCAGGGTTGATCATCCTCATCCATACGGATTAAGTGACCCGCCCACCGTAAACTATTGAGCCGGATTTTATCCACAGATCCTGCCGCGCCACAGTATCGCTCATAGATTTCGTCGTTATGTAGGCTACGAAATCGTTCATCCTCATGTAGAGGGCCAAAAATTCTTCGGAGGGTTCTTCTCTCGAACGCGGCCAAGAGTTCGCAATTCTTCTTGCAAAGAACCCAAGTCTCCGAGAAATACATGAGGACTGGCAAGATCATTGTCTAGTACAGTAAGAGCTTTGACCCTATGGTGAGACGTTTCGAGCGGAGCAGTTTTTGTAAGCTGAAATAAGCTCTGTTGGCAGCCAATAACCGTGCGCGGATTTCATCATCGTAGCTGTTATCGGTTGTGATTTTCGACCCTAGATGGGAGAAATTATCAACGGCCTCAAAGTTGTAGTCCTATTTTTATTCTTCCCGTTTGACCGTTTGATGTTGGTGGTTGGTTGGTTTTCGGTGCTGACGTTGCCACCATATACCTTGTCTTGCCTTCATTGATGTGTAGCCGAAGATCTTGCGCCGCCTCCTCGATCTAGATGAAGGTGGACTGTACATCTCGGGTTGTTTTTCCCATGATGTCGATATCGTCAACGTAGGCCAGTAGTTGGGTGGACTTGGAGAGGATGGTGCCTCTCGCAATTACATTGGTATCGCGAATCACTTTCGCCAGGGCCAGGTTAAAGAGGACGCACGATAGGGCATCCCCTTGTCTTAGATCGTTGTTGATGTCGAATGGTGTTGAGAGTGAGCCTGCTGTTTTTCTCTGGCCTCGCACATTGGTCAGGGTCAGCCTAGTCAGTCTTATCATCTTCGCCGTGATGCTGAATTCTCTCATGGACGTGTACAGTTTTACCCTGGCTATGGTATGGTGCAGCGTTTTGGAAAATTACATAAAGCATAGTAATAGACACGATACTAGAAGGTTCGATGAAAGTTATCAGCAAAGTTAATAGGTTGAAGTTTCGCTTTCATGTGAATTCACTGCATGTTATGATATTGCAGGAATTAAATTTTTGAAATTAAAATTAAAAGCTGACATTCTAAAAACAATTATAAATGTATGGTCGCCGTAAATAATCGCAGCATCGCTCTGGACCCCTCTCCAACAAAATTCGTTTATTCGGCAGTGTCTAAATTCTAGGCTAAGCGCTCTAAGTAGTGGTTCGTTTTTAGATAGGAAACATCCCATTTTATACTTTCCTATCAATTTTTTTTTGTTGTAAAGCAGATTTATAACACAGGACATATTTACAGTTATTTTTGTTATATTATATATTCAAACTGAGTAATCTTTACGTAGTAGATGATTGTCAGAACCGTACCTACCAGTTTAAATTCCAACCTGACTTGAAATATTGACTTCATTTCGTTGTAGGTGACCCCTTTAATTGCGCTTCCCATGTAGATTTTTGATACCCCCTTCGGAATTGTGAACATACTATAGTTCGCAAATAAGTCGACTTGCAGGCGCTCCAAGCTTGTAACGTTTTCCTTCTTCATTTCCATATGAGTTTCTAATAGTAAAATAAAAAAGTGATATAAGATTTTTTTTATATACTATATGCACCGCTCCATATTGGAAGAAGCTTTAATAGAGCAATTTTGATAAACTGTCACCTTCGCAGTCATAAAACCATCTTCCAGTCGTATTGCCGAAACTAGTAAAGCTCACATATTTAATATTTAACGGCTTTGGATCCTTATATGATAATAGGATTCCACCAATTGTCGGAATAGTAACTTCGAGAGTGCCATCTAACGAGAAAGATTAGTTTTAACCATCAGAATTTTAAATGTTAATTTCACAAATTTACCTGTCTTTTGTACAACAATAATTGGTGTAGGATCAATTCCATTTAGTAAACCATGTCGTTCGTTCCTTACAAGGTTGCCACCAAGCATTTGCCGACGAATTCCTGAGGCAGTGTTTCTATTTTGTCCAACCACTGTAAGGAGTGAAGAAATATAAAAATTCTTTATATCTATGCCACTACCTATCTTCAAATAATAAACCCGGTAAAAAATAATTAAAGAGGGAAAAACATTGTCACAGGAACCCAAACTGGCACAAGGGGACGCCGTTTAAAAAACTCGCTCACCCAACTCCCATTGCACGAAATTTCACGTGTCTTGAAACCGATGCCTGGGTCCGCACCGGTACCTGGAATTCAAACTAGGGTACACCGCGTGAACCAATGGGAAAGCACACGCGAAGTTAACCTGAAAATAAAAACAAGTAGAAAACCAGTAGCTTCACGCTTCAGATATGACGGCTTTTGTGTATTTCTTATATTACACAGGGTGTCCCGTTTATGATGGTACACATTTTAATACTGGATAGTACCACTTGTTTGGGGAAAATTGGTCCATAGGGTGGGCACTCTAGCTTGACCTTTCACAATTTCTCACTCACCCAGTCATTGAATCCCAGATCTGATAACATTTTCGGAGACTATATAAAATTTCTTATAAAAGGATATTTTTCAAATGTAAAGGTCATCATCACTTCGAAGATGTAACTGTCACACAAACCCCTTGATAAAACCTAGTACCAGAGTAAATCGTACGCTGAGTTGAATTCCTCTACAGTCATCCGAGGAGTAAATAAAGCTGACCTCGAGTAACTTGTCCAAAAATAGAATGCCCACCCCAAGCAGCATGTTCTCAAACTGAATTTAAACAAAAGAAAATTGTTAATACCTGGCCCGAATGAAACAGGCACGATCACTGTCATTAACGGTAACCTGGCGAATTCAAATATATCGAAACAGTGGTATCAGCTTATAGTAAACTACGTTGCGAAACGAGGTTCCACAACCGGCGTTCTTTGCGATCGATGGATTAACGGTAATGTCGTCCGTCCAGTCGTCCTCTATAATTCTGAATGCTGACCGACAAAGACGATGAACGATACCTTGATATAAATAGTGGCGTAGCACATGATCGGATTCGCGATCGACATGGAGTTCCAACCATGGTGTAAAAATTGATGGAAGCGTCTTCAACGCTATGGACATGTGATTCGCGTTGATCAGAATTTACTTGTTATAATTAACTTGACCATCGAATTCAGTTGGAAACAACTAGCTAACTGAAACAACGATGGCCGGAGAGGCTAGAAGGCAATTTGAGAGCTTCTCGACTCCATCCATATTAGACCTTTGAAGGAAAAACTGGTGCAATTGATCAACGGGGGGATCAATGGGTTAAAAGCAAAAGTAGAAAGTAATAAATAAATTAGCTTAGCTGGAAAGCAATTACTACATGCCGAAGACTAAAAATGGTCTTGGAACTAAACAAGTCATGGAACTGGAAGCTAAACGCTTCAGGTATGAAGGGTTTTGTGTATAGTTGATAGCATTTTTGAGTGGGCATTTGCCCTGTTTGTACCTAGCTACAGTATAGCCTTCATTACTGCAAAACTCGATGATTCTAGGATAAACTTAAGGGGGTTTCCACTCACAATGAATATGGAAAACCTAACCAAACCTATTATCAACTTTATGGGTACGGTACGGATAGTATTTTGATGCCCAGATACCATGTGCGTGAACCACCATATTTTTTTCAGATACTTGGTAGTTTCTGAAAGGGGGTCCTTGAAGTAGCTGACTCTTTCCGGCCCCCGCACTATCCTCCCCTTCTTTACAACCAATATCAAAGCTAATATCGGTTTCGGCCAGTACTAATCGAGACCTTTCATTTGACACCCCACGCCGCTATACCGGGTGAAGAAAATATACCCGTCGTTTGCTTGAAGGGCCCCTTGAAACTCAACGTTGAACTATGTTGCTCACTAAATCACAGGTTCCACCTTTTTACCAAATTTCGTATCAATAGTAGTAACCGTTTCTGAGATGATAAGGGTGACAGACAGACACAGCAGACAGCAGGCTACTCATAGCCAGGGTGGTAGATTCCATCTTACTGTATGCAGTAAATACATAAACTGAGTACGGTCACCAAAAGTACAACCCTAAGGGTATGTCCTGCCTTCAGGACCGTCTCAAATGATTCGGCGTTCGTCATCTCGGGAATGATATGGCATTATGGCGGTGCTAATTATTTCCAGACACTTGTCTGGAAGAAAAACTTTTAAATAACTTTCTTTCCTACGGAAGTGATCTACTCCCTAAAAGTTAGCTAGTCACTCAATAGCAGAGACCGTCTACTCATAGCTCTCACTTTGTAAACACCTCAATGAGAAGCGGGATCGATATTGGATTTAAATAAACAAATCAAATATATTAACACGTCTTTCATTCAACTCCTGCTATCAACCTAACCTGACAATTCCCAAAGTGGTAACTCCGAGTTTAAAAATGGAAAATTGCCGGGTTCAAGGTAAACGTAAAAGCAATGACAATGCTGAGAACCCGCAACTAGCCTGTAGACAAGCGTATGATTGCGACCGCTGTAAAGTAAGTACCAAATTTAGCAGACTTCAATCCCCATGACCATGAGATTTTATTAAAAATCGGGGAGGTACAGGGTAATATAGCCACTCACTCCAGCAATTAATAAAGGGGTTGTATCCCAGCCAGAAGCAGAAAACGAGATAGCTCATGGAGGACTCATATATGGGCGGCAATAAACCCTCCCAGTGCCTTCGCTATCTGCTTTGTCTCGGCCGTACTATAATTCCGGAGCCGCTGATGAGAATTCTATGGTTAAGACGCTTGCTCTTCAACAAATTATGATGGCCAGCCAGTACAAACTGCAGCCGACATAGCTGATAAGACCTATGCCACACTTCCGACAAGTATCCCCGGAACAACATCCACGCCTTCAGCAGCGGAAATCAGTTTAACGTAGCTAGTCCAGCAATTATAAGTCAGCTTGCAGAGCTAAACACGGTGAAACAAGAGTTCCAACTCAAGAATTCTTTCGGACGTTAACGTCGACGCTCTCACTCTCGATCGCATTCCCATCACTGGAGATTTAATGCCGAAGCCACCAAATGTGTGGAACCGTGTAACTGGACTTCGGGAACCGTGAAAGGTAACAAATGGCCCCGTTTACGTTTGACAAAAAAGCAAGAACACGGTTCCTCATAGACACAGGCGCCAATAAATGCGTTTATACGCGCTCAAAATTCAATCGGCCGCCAGCAAAACACCAATCGCTACATACGGAATTGCTAACCTCACACTCAACCTCGGCCTTCAACGGGATTTCCCATGGAGATTTTAATAGCGGACATTTCTAGACCCATACTAGAAACAGATTTTTAGCACATTACGAAATCCTTCCAGATCTTCAGCACAGTTGTTTTCACAATTCAATAACTCACCTTACCTGTCAAGGAGAGATGGCAGATTGTACAATCTCAACCGTCATAACAATTACTGAAGGAACCCCTCACCATGACATCGTACATGAGTTTCCGGAAATAACTTAGAGCATTCTTGGGTATGTTAAATTTTTACAGAAGGTTCATAACCAGAGCAGTAATAGTACAGTCACCACTCAACAAGATTCTTCACGGCAAAATTAAAGGAAAATCACCAGCGAATCTACCGAAGCTTTTGAAGCCTCCAAAACCGCACTGGAGCAGTCCTTCAACAGCGGATTAATTGTTGCTGGCAACCATTGACTTTCTTTTCAAGAACAACGTTGTCGCGGACGCTTCATCGCGGATTGAGAAGTTGCAATCAATTGTCGATTACGCAAAGCTTACAGCGTCTCAGTCCACGGATGAAGAGCTCAAAATACTACAACAAGGAAACACAGGGCTTCGAGCAAAGCAATTCCAGGCTCCGGGGTTAGCTGCAAGCTATGGTGTGATCTATAGTACCATCCGACTTTACATCACTCACCCATTCCGAAAAACTGCTTTTAACAGTTTACACTCCAGCCCGTAACGATGGTCTAAAGAAAATTCTCCAACATCTGTACCAGGACCCATATCGAGTGGTCAGTAGAAAGGAGTGAAAGTTTCTCACCGACCATGAAAAATACCGTAAATACTTGTATAGGTTTAAATTGGACACACCATCTAAATGTCCAAATTGTGATGGGGCCCCGAAGGGCCCAGCACGCGTATTCTTCCAATGCCTAAGGTTGGTGGATAAAGGAAGGAACTTAGCGGAAACTCTAGGTGGAGTGATATCGCCGGAAAATTTTGTCCAGGGAATGGTAACTTGCTAGGAGCATTGCGATACGATCACCTCCATTATCTCAGCAATCCATGGGAAACTGCGAAAAGCGGAAGAAGTGAAGTAGGCGCGGTTAAGAAACCCCCGGGTGGAACAAAGGAGACTTAACTAGTGCGCTAACTCCACCCCGTGACGTAGTACCTAATGGTGGTTCTGCGTGGCAGGGTTACGTGAAACCTTAGAAATAAATTTAAAAAAAAGGTCGAAATAGCGGGTGAAACTAGAAGCAAGGAATCTAAGCGCAACGCAAAATGAATACGTCTGCGTAACAGTCCTATGGAACATTGTAGCGTGTATGGAGAGAAAAAAATCTGGTTTGTTGAAAATTATGCAGGTAATCCGGACCCAGGGTGAAAACTATGGTAGGTCACCTATTATCCCTTTATTTGATTATAATAAAATATCCGGACCTTCAAAAAGATTCAAAAAGACTCGTTAAATAATTATGTAATGTAATGTAAAGTAACTTAATTCTTTCGGACACCTTCGCCTTCGCAACTAATGTCAAGAATAATATATGCTTCAAAAAGTACTAATTGAGACCTTTAGTTTAATACCCCACACGCCTATATTCGATGAAAACAAATATTGGGAACCTTCTTAAGTTCATCGTGAAGCAATGTTATTCACCGCATGTGTGGGAGCGCAGTTGCAACCTTTCTGTCGAATATCGTGTCAGTAGACTCAACCGTTTCTGAGAAAATTGCGTGTAACAGACAGACAGATGGACAGATAGACAAGAACACCTTAAAATGCGAAAAAAATACTAAGCACATGATAATTTTACGTCACTATAATCAGTCATACCAGCGGAACACAAAAACCCAACAGCTCTGTTGCACCGCAAAATTTCCTTCTATACCAACCAGCAACTTTCATAACCCGCTATTATTGATATTATTGAAAAGCTAAGCACTCTTAATCCACTCTTACTGCCTTAAAGACCCGAGTCCTTACCAATTTCATACACATCATCGGCTTTTACAGCGTTAACCACTGGCGACAGCAGAATGTGCGCATCTCTCGCCGCTATTACATAAAATTTAAGGCGAAGCCTCTCATTTTCCTCTGGGTTATTCCGAATTTCGTCAGGAGAGAAAAATTTTTCATATAAGTGGTTTGGCCCAGCTCTATACTCCTTACAATTTATGAGCTCCGACCAACCCACATTACACCGGCTACCGAAAGTGCACTCAACACAAAGAACTAGGAAAAGGTCCAAGATTAAACCCGGAGTTATTTTCATTTTGCGATCTAGATGCAAACTAAGAAAGGGTTGGCCTTGCAGTCTACTTAAATTATGCGTAAACTATTGTAATTCACCAGTTCTTCTGGTAACAATATCTTAAACGCTATAGCCAATGCCAGGCTTCCGAACGAGATATCGCCAAAAGTCATGCGTAATAAATCTCGAAATTCAATGCTTCTATGTAGAAATGGGGACAAGTACGTGGATGATAATCAACACAAACAATTTTCCAATTACGCCTCTTTTGCAACCAAAATACTGGAAAAAAATATTTGAAATGTGAAGAATAAAGGAAATGGAAATGCCCCAAATACTCGGTAACTTACTTTAACTGCTTCTTTGATGAAGTGATGAGTTTGATGAAATTAATCTGCATCATGGCAAAGCCTCCTCTGCTGGCAGCAAGGCTCACAAAGCTCCAGGTTTACCCTCAAAGATACATACATATGTATGTATATTTTTCTGGTGCAGGGACCATAGATTCGGACACTAGAAACGGTTGCGATAAAAGATCCTCAAACCAAGGGCATGTGTTCTGAGATCAGAACTGTTAAAGACGACTATGCTATGCTGCGAACTTTTAAACTAATGAAATCTCCCGGAGTAGATGGCATTTTCTCAGCACTTATCCAGAGAGGCCTAGGAATTATCTTAGAGTCTCTTCTGAGGGTGGTAAGGGGGAGCATAGCACTGGGTTACATACCAAGGGCATGGAGACGGGCAAAAGTGGTCTTTATTCCGAAAGCGGGTAAAAAGGATCATTTTCACCCTAAATCTTTCAGACCAATCTACCTAACATCGTTCGTAAGCAAAACGGTGGAGAAGGTCATAGACAACTATATTAGAACTAACGTTCTAAAGCGTAATCCCCTACATCACTGTCAACACGCTTACCGGGCAGGACGGTCAACTGAAACTGCTCTGTAGCAGTTGACAGAGGTGCTACGGGACGCCATAGAAACAAAAGAAATTGCACTGTGCGCGTTTTTGGATATCGAAGGAGCATTCGACAACACATCGCACACAGAGATACAGGATGCCCTGAGCCGCAGAGGAGTGGGAAACACCCTAGCACTCTGGATGGGCAAAATGCTAGAAAGCAGACAAATAGAGGTACAAACAGGTACAAATTCTATTATCATGAACACCACTCAAGGCTGTCCACAGGGTGGACTACTATCGCCGCTGATGTGGAGTATGGTAGTGGATGAACTGCTGGACGTGTTAACTAATACTGGAATACAAGTCCAGGGCTACGCGGACGACATTGTTCTAATCTGTAGGGGCAAATATGAAGGTACCCTATGTGATAGAATGCAAACTGGACTAAGGGTTACTAGTGCCGGGTGCCGGAAGGTGGGACTGTGGATCAACCCAGCCGAAACCACCATAGTACCATTCACTAGGAGGCGTAAGCTTGATCACCTCAGAGCCATATCATTACATGATATGGAGGTGAAACGAGAAACAGAGGTCAAATATTTGGGAATTACGCTGGACCAAAAATTACTCTGGAAGACACATGTCGGAAACACTTGTCGGAAAGCCACGAGGGCTCTGATGACTTGTAGATCCATAGCAGGAAAAAAATGGAATTTGTATTGTGATTGATGTTGGATACCAGTCGACTCACCTGTGAATGAGCACCTCAGTCAAATCAGGGTAATAATTTCTACCATTATTATTACTACAATGACCGAAACCTAACTTTTACCGTTCCAATGAGGATAAACATAGATTTATTATCAGAGTTTAAAAATTTGTTTGAGGATACAAATTCTTACCAAAGTTTGGATCATATGTCACCAGCGTGGTATTGTCCAGTGCTAAATATGAGCTGGCCACCAAAACCAAAGCGATCAAATTCAAAATTCCTCTTAAAAGCCTTTTCATGGTAAATGACAAAAGTATAAAAACTGTTGCAACTGAAAAAAAAATTCACTAATATTTAAAGGAGGTTCTACTGCAAAGAGCCCTACTCACCAAATAAAGGAACGCAAAAAAATTTCCGGTAGTACAAAACATTTCGTCTCATATGTATTACCAAATTCACCGCTGAAATCGTAGAATTTGAATTACCTCCCGTTTCAGTAAAGGGTTCAACCTTCTTTGTAAGTAAATGATGACCAGAAAAGCGCCACTTGCTTAGCTCAGGTATTGTCAAAGCCGCTTCGATGTGCCCTAGATCAAAATCGATTGGTAGGTTGCCGTCCACCGCAAACTCAACTGAGCATTTGAATTCATCCCATGGCCAATTTCCATCTTGTGATTCTCGGCAAGAGCTTTCTATAATCTGTTGTTTTGTATCTGCTACTACTGATCCATTGTTGTATATGATTCCAACATATTCTGGATTGAAGCGGGTAAATGTATTGCCGGTCCCACTGGATTTCGAAAAAAAATTTTAAATTGTAAACGGAAAACCGCCTCGCAAAACCCACTCCAGAAAAATTCTTACTTAGTGATCCATATGGCTGGAGTTCGAAACTTCGCTTCAAATGATCTCAGGGTCGTGATGTTGCTATATTTAAATGGCCTCCATTGAAGTTTTGGATCAGTCCATTTCTAAAATAAAATTTATGTAATGACAAAAAATTGTTCATGGATTTTCAACAACTAAAGAGAATACAAATAATTGCTGAAGTTGCAAAGTCGAATCGTCACCTCCCTCTGATATAATATATAGGTGCCATCATCCCACACAGTGTGTCAACCACACCTATACCTGATCACTGTCCGTTTCAGGAAGTGTGCTTCACTTCGCTCCAATCTTTTCCAAGAAATCTATATAGATTTCTTTTGTTCTGCCCAACTTTTTTCGGGATTGACCCATTTTTCGGCCACTTCAGGATAGTGGTATAGTCAGCAACGAAGTTTTCGCATTTCCTAAGGTGTGGCCTAGCCACTACCAGTTCCACGTTTGAGATGCTGTCGGTGCAGGGTATCCCGGTGAAACGGCGCAGACAAGTTGGCTTTGAATTTTCAAGTAACAGTAGGGAACACTTTCCACATACTATTCCCATATAGCAGCCCCAAATGAGAACTAGCCCTAAACCGTGTCAACTTAATGTTGGGGTTGAGACATTTCGTGATTTTAGATAAACTGGGAGATGGACCTAGCGCTGTTGATGTGGTAGGGATAACAAGTGAAGTGCCACCATCAGCAGAAACAACGCTACCAAAATAGGCAAATTGGTTTGTAGATATTCATCTTCAATCTGAATCAATTTGATCCTTCTGCAAATCGGTAGTCATCTGGCCAACCGCTGTAAGAGGAAGCAGATGGCATCGTAGTAATCGAGGTGATCAAGGAAACATGTCATGGTCATGGAATCACTCCACATTCTCCGGACAAGGCAATATGAAATACGTCACGGTTTTTCCTAAAGTGTGTAGCTGGGTGCAACAGCGAAGGCTCCAGTTAGTTATTATTTTTTTCGATTATCATCCTCTAAACTGTCGATGAGTGTGAACGCGTTGTGTCAGTGTCGTATTATAATAGAAGTGGTTGCTGTTAGGTTAACAATTCTGTTATATATCTCTAGAACTTTAAAGGCATCCCATAACATTAACGAGTTCTGCCGGCTCCCTACTTTACTATCAAGGATTTTTACGAAGTCGCCAAAGAACTGTTTAGATAGTGTTTGCAACCTAGCTCCTTCTGAGGGTAGGCACTCTCAAAGGAAATGCCATGGTATCCGACGTCGAATCACGATACAAATTTCACTGCCACCAGTGAGATTCGAACCGAGACCTTCCGTACGACAGCCTTGTGCTCTAACCACGCAGCTATCCGGACACAAAGTACATATATGCCCATCTTATTGTACAATATCCTTTCACAGGCGTCATCAGCGGGTGACTAACTATACGGGAAGTGAAGTGAAGTGCCCGGGTAAGTAGTTCTGACCGCCTAGCTGGCAGTATACCTGTATGGCGACGATGCGAAGACGTGAACCACGTACTACATTGCCGGCAGTATGTCACATCGTAGCCGACCTATAGAGTGTTGTGTTCTGTCTCCGGGTGTCAGTATTTATTTCGCCCGGAATTTTTAATCTAATTATTAAGTAAAATCCGTTCTAGAATTTGCTAGCAACAATTTTCTTTTTGACTTTACACAGTTGACTACAGCGGTAACCCTGACGATAGGGCACGCCGCGAAGCTGCTGACTTGAACGGCTACATCCCAACATGGATTTGTGACCACGTGCAGTGAAGGTAGTGAAAATCGGTACAGAGCGGATTGCCGGCAATGCAGTGTGCGGTTTGCGTCTCCGCTGCACCACCACATCACTTCACCCCCAACTGGAACTACGCGGGTTCGGCAAAGGAACCCGGAACAATTCCGCCAGTGGTTTCACCGATGAGAACCCGACGTTCACTCTGCTCTTGAAGAAGCGTCAACCTCTGCCGCAGCGACTTTCTACACCAAGAAATTTGCGAGCAGGGTATTTGCTTACCACTCAAGACATCGTGCTCAAGTACCTTGATCTAATCCCGTCATGCCGCCAACTAAGATTACCAGTGGATATTCAGGAGTAGCGGGGGAACCACATTTTTCCTATTTATTATTTGTAAACGAATAATTATTTCCCATGTGTTAACTAACAGAAATCACCTACACTAAAAAAGTGCACATTCGCTGCAAAAGCCAGTTTTAGGTGTTTAAAAGTCCAGGTTACGCTCCGCTTCCTTTGTTTTCGCGTCGGTTCTCTGTTCTGTTCCGATATTACGCCTCCACTCCACCCACTCCGCTTAGTCGGTAACATGTCACAGGACGACAAAGCGACATCGGGAGGCACGAGGCACTGCAGGTCTCGGGGACACCTACAATGAAAGCGCTCTCAGCAATGATCTTAGCGCGTCTGCTGAAAGCATGTATACACTGCAGGTTTAGGTGTCCAATTTTTAGGACGAAACTAGAAAGGGCTAGAACGCGATAGCATGATCCGCATCCTACAAATTAACATTCACCAGAGTACAACCGCTCACGAGTTGCGGAGGTAAAAGCTGATCAAGTGCTAATCAGCGGGTATACCGGACCAGGGACCCGGCTCCATGACATCTCGACTTCTCGGGTACTGCTACCATTGGAATGGCGTTCGATTTCGTGCTCATGCCCAAAGCCGAGGGAATCGTCTGGAACCGAGGGAATTGTCTGGAACCGATGTTTAGGGATAACATTTTTCTGTGTTTACCTGTCGCCGAATGCGACGATGCCGAACTTTTGGCATCAGTACATTGCGTTCGAATTGGTTGACGTTACTTGCCAGCGGCACCAATTAGGCGCTTCAACTGCGTCTGGAACGTCGCGAAGGTGAACATCAAGAAACTCATCCAAGCGGGCGGCATCGTTGCAGCTGATACTGTCGTAAATTCAATGATGACCTAATAACTACAACATGTGAGGCTTCCATGCCAAGGAGGGGCCCAGCCGTGACCAGCATTCTATGTGCTAGTAGGTGGCAGAAGAAATTTCCAATATTCGAAGGAGTCTCATAAGCTCCGCCGTTTGGCACAACGTTTACCAGCGCGCGTGGAGGGATACGCCAAAAGGGCAGGTTGTAAAAAAGGAGACCCGCAGTGCAATAAATAAAAGCAAGCTCGCGGCTCGCAGAACTTAGCTAATGAAATAAATGAGGACCTGTGGGCACTTTGTGGGTCCTGCTGAAACCCTGCATACTAAGAACCGACCAGTTGGACCGCATTGTACAGGCATTATTCGCCAGACATCCCGTACCAGGTGATATCAACAGTACGGAAAGCGTCGAGGACTGCCCTCTTTTCATAATGAAAGAGTTCTAAGAAGCAGTTCTCAACCATGAAAAACAGGAAAGCGCCAAGTCCTTATGGTATCCTGGCAAAAGTTTATAAACTCGACATTGTGGATAGGGAACCTACTGATAATATTCCTGATCGACTTGCACAATTTGAAGTTCATCATTATTATCATCGGTAGCGTCTGCCTCCTCACCAACGCAATAATAAATTCTGAATAAATTGTGGTTTATCATCATCACCACGGCGTAACAACGGTATCCGGTCTAGGCCTGCCTTAATAAGGAACTTCGGATATCCCGGTTTTGCGCCGAGATCCACCAATTCGATATCCCCTAAAAGCTGTCTGGCGTCCTGACCCACGCCATCGCTCCAATCTGAGGCAGGGTCTGCCTCGTCTACTTTTCTACCATAGATATTGCCCTTATAGACTTTGCAGGGTTGATCATCCTCATCCATACGGATTAAGTGACCCCGCCCACCGTAAACTATTGAGGCCGGATTTTATCCACAGATCCTGCCGCGGCCACAGTATCGCTCATAGATTTCGTCGTTATGTAGGCTACGAAATCGTTCATCCTCATGTAGAGGGCCAAAACTTCTTCGGAGGGTTCTTCTCTCGAACGCGGCCAAGAGTTCGCAATTCTTCTTGCAAAGAACCCAAGTCTCCGAGAAATACATGAGGACTGGCAAGATCATTGTCTAGTACAGTAAGAGCTTTGACCCTATGGTGAGACGTTTCGAGCGGAGCAGTTTTTGTAAGCTGAAATAAGCTCTGTTGGCAGCCAATAACCGTGCGCGGATTTCATCATCGTAGCTGTTATCGGTTGTGATTTTCGACCCTAGATGGGAGAAATTATCAACGGCCTCAAAGTTGTAGTCCTATTTTTATTCTTCCCGTTTGACCGTTTGATGTTGGTGGTTGGTTGGTTTTCGGTGCTGACGTTGCCACCATATACCTTGTCTTGCCTTCATTGATGTGTAGCCGAAGATCTTGCGCCGCCTCCTCGATCTAGATGAAGGTGGACTGTACATCTCGGGTTGTTTTTCCCATGATGTCGATATCGTCAACGTAGGCCAGTAGTTGGGTGGACTTGGAGAGGATGGTGCCTCTCGCAATTACATTGGTATCGCGAATCACTTTCGCCAGGGCCAGGTTAAAGAGGACGCACGATAGGGCATCCCCTTGTCTTAGATCGTTGTTGATGTCGAATGGTGTTGAGAGTGAGCCTGCTGTTTTTCTCTGGCCTCGCACATTGGTCAGGGTCAGCCTAGTCAGTCTTATCATCTTCGCCGTGATGCTGAATTCTCTCATGGACGTGTACAGTTTTACCCTGGCTATGGTATGGTGCAGCGTTTTGGAAAATTACATAAAGCATAGTAATAGACACGATACTAGAAGGTTCGATGAAAGTTATCAGCAAAGTTAATAGGTTGAAGTTTCGCTTTCATGTGAATTCACTGCATGTTATGATATTGCAGGAATTAAATTTTTGAAATTAAAATTAAAAGCTGACATTCTAAAAACAATTATAAATGTATGGTCGCCGTAAATAATCGCAGCATCGCTCTGGACCCCTCTCCAACAAAATTCGTTTATTCGGCAGTGTCTAAATTCTAGGCTAAGCGCTCTAAGTAGTGGTTCGTTTTTAGATAGGAAACATCCCATTTTATACTTTCCTATCAATTTTTTTTTGTTGTAAAGCAGATTTATAACACAGGACATATTTACAGTTATTTTTGTTATATTATATATTCAAACTGAGTAATCTTTACGTAGTAGATGATTGTCAGAACCGTACCTACCAGTTTAAATTCCAACCTGACTTGAAATATTGACTTCATTTCGTTGTAGGTGACCCCTTTAATTGCGCTTCCCATGTAGATTTTTGATACCCCCTTCGGAATTGTGAACATACTATAGTTCGCAAATAAGTCGACTTGCAGGCGCTCCAAGCTTGTAACGTTTTCCTTCTTCATTTCCATATGAGTTTCTAATAGTAAAATAAAAAAGTGATATAAGATTTTTTTTATATACTATATGCACCGCTCCATATTGGAAGAAGCTTTAATAGAGCAATTTTGATAAACTGTCACCTTCGCAGTCATAAAACCATCTTCCAGTCGTATTGCCGAAACTAGTAAAGCTCACATATTTAATATTTAACGGCTTTGGATCCTTATATGATAATAGGATTCCACCAATTGTCGGAATAGTAACTTCGAGAGTGCCATCTAACGAGAAAGATTAGTTTTAACCATCAGAATTTTAAATGTTAATTTCACAAATTTACCTGTCTTTTGTACAACAATAATTGGTGTAGGATCAATTCCATTTAGTAAACCATGTCGTTCGTTCCTTACAAGGTTGCCACCAAGCATTTGCCGACGAATTCCTGAGGCAGTGTTTCTATTTTGTCCAACCACTGTAAGGAGTGAAGAAATATAAAAATTCTTTATATCTATGCCACTACCTATCTTCAAATAATAAACCCGGTAAAAAATAATTAAAGAGGGAAAAACATTGTCACAGGAACCCAAACTGGCACAAGGGGACGCCGTTTAAAAAACTCGCTCACCCAACTCCCATTGCACGAAATTTCACGTGTCTTGAAACCGATGCCTGGGTCCGCACCGGTACCTGGAATTCAAACTAGGGTACACCGCGTGAACCAATGGGAAAGCACACGCGAAGTTAACCTGAAAATAAAAACAAGTAGAAAACCAGTAGCTTCACGCTTCAGATATGACGGCTTTTGTGTATTTCTTATATTACACAGGGTGTCCCGTTTATGATGGTACACATTTTAATACTGGATAGTACCACTTGTTTGGGGAAAATTGGTCCATAGGGTGGGCACTCTAGCTTGACCTTTCACAATTTCTCACTCACCCAGTCATTGAATCCCAGATCTGATAACATTTTCGGAGACTATATAAAATTTCTTATAAAAGGATATTTTTCAAATGTAAAGGTCATCATCACTTCGAAGATGTAACTGTCACACAAACCCCTTGATAAAACCTAGTACCAGAGTAAATCGTACGCTGAGTTGAATTCCTCTACAGTCATCCGAGGAGTAAATAAAGCTGACCTCGAGTAACTTGTCCAAAAATAGAATGCCCCCCAAGCAGCATGTTCTCAAACTGAATTTAAACAAAAGAAAATTGTTAATACCTGGCCCGAATGAAACAGGCACGATCACTGTCATTAACGGTAACCTGGCGAATTCAAATATATCGAAACAGTGGTATCAGCTTATAGTAAACTACGTTGCGAAACGAGGTTCCACAACCGGCGTTCTTTGCGATCGATGGATTAACGGTAATGTCGTCCGTCCAGTCGTCCTCTATAATTCTGAATGCTGACCGACAAAGACGATGAACGATACCTTGATATAAATAGTGGCGTAGCACATGATCGGATTCGCGATCGACATGGAGTTCCAACCATGGTGTAAAAATTGATGGAAGCGTCTTCAACGCTATGGACATGTGATTCGCGTTGATCAGAATTTACTTGTTATAATTAACTTGACCATCGAATTCAGTTGGAAACAACTAGCTAACTGAAACAACGATGGCCGGAGAGGCTAGAAGGCAATTTGAGAGCTTCTCGACTCCATCCATATTAGACCTTTGAAGGAAAAACTGGTGCAATTGATCAACGGGGGGATCAATGGGTTAAAAGCAAAAGTAGAAAGTAATAAATAAATTAGCTTAGCTGGAAAGCAATTACTACATGCCGAAGACTAAAAATGGTCTTGGAACTAAACAAGTCATGGAACTGGAAGCTAAACGCTTCAGGTATGAAGGGTTTTGTGTATAGTTGATAGCATTTTTGAGTGGGCATTTGCCCTGTTGTACCTAGCTACAGTATAGCCTTCATTACTGCAAAACTCGATGATTCTAGGATAAACTTAAGGGGGTTTCCACTCACAATGAATATGGAAAACCTAACCAAACCTATTATCAACTTTATGGGTACGGTACGGATAGTATTTTGATGCCAGATACCATGTGCGTGAACCACCATATTTTTTTCAGATACTTGGTAGTTTCTGAAAGGGGGTCCTTGAAGTAGCTGACTCTTTCCGGCCCCCGCACTATCCTCCCCTTCTTTACAACCAATATCAAAGCTAATATCGGTTTCGGCCAGTACTAATCGAGACCTTTCATTTGACACCCCACGCCGCTATACCGGGTGAAGAAAATATACCCGTCGTTTGCTTGAAGGGCCCCTTGAAACTCAACGTTGAACTATGTTGCTCACTAAATCACAGGTTCCACCTTTTTACCAAATTTCGTATCAATAGTAGTAACCGTTTCTGAGATGATAAGGGTGACAGACAGACACAGCAGACAGCAGGCTACTCATAGCCAGGGTGGTAGATTCCATCTTACTGTATGCAGTAAATACATAAACTGAGTACGGTCACCAAAAGTACAACCCTAAGGGTATGTCCTGCCTTCAGGACCGTCTCAAATGATTCGGCGTTCGTCATCTCGGGAATGATATGGCATTATGGCGGTGCTAATTATTTCCAGACACTTGTCTGGAAGAAAAACTTTTAAATAACTTTCTTTCCTACGGAAGTGATCTACTCCCTAAAAGTTAGCTAGTCACTCAATAGCAGAGACCGTCTACTCATAGCTCTCACTTTGTAAACACCTCAATGAGAAGCGGGATCGATATTGGATTTAAATAAACAAATCAAATATATTAACACGTCTTTCATTCAACTCCTGCTATCAACCTAACCTGACAATTCCCAAAGTGGTAACTCCGAGTTTAAAAATGGAAAATTGCCGGGTTCAAGGTAAACGTAAAAGCAATGACAATGCTGAGAACCCGCAACTAGCCTGTAGACAAGCGTATGATTGCGACCGCTGTAAAGTAAGTACCAAATTTAGCAGACTTCAATCCCCATGACCATGAGATTTTATTAAAAATCGGGGAGGTACAGGGTAATATAGCCACTCACTCCAGCAATTAATAAAGGGGTTGTATCCCAGCCAGAAGCAGAAAACGAGATAGCTCATGGAGGACTCATATATGGGCGGCAATAAACCCTCCCAGTGCCTTCGCTATCTGCTTTGTCTCGGCCGTACTATAATTCCGGAGCCGCTGATGAGAATTCTATGGTTAAGACGCTTGCTCTTCAACAAATTATGATGGCCAGCCAGTACAAACTGCAGCCGACATAGCTGATAAGACCTATGCCACACTTCCGACAAGTATCCCCGGAACAACATCCACGCCTTCAGCAGCGGAAATCAGTTTAACGTAGCTAGTCCAGCAATTATAAGTCAGCTTGCAGAGCTAAACACGGTGAAACAAGAGTTCCAACTCAAGAATTCTTTCGGACGTTAACGTCGACGCTCTCACTCTCGATCGCATTCCCATCACTGGAGATTTAATGCCGAAGCCACCAAATGTGTGGAACCGTGTAACTGGACTTCGGGAACCGTGAAAGGTAACAAATGGCCCCGTTTACGTTTGACAAAAAAGCAAGAACACGGTTCCTCATAGACACAGGCGCCAATAAATGCGTTTATACGCGCTCAAAATTCAATCGGCCGCCAGCAAAACACCAATCGCTACATACGGAATTGCTAACCTCACACTCAACCTCGGCCTTCAACGGGATTTCCCATGGAGATTTTTAATAGCGGACATTTCTAGACCCATACTAGAAACAGATTTTTAGCACATTACGAAATCCTTCCAGATCTTCAGCACAGTTGTTTTCACAATTCAATAACTCACCTTACCTGTCAAGGAGAGATGGCAGATTGTACAATCTCAACCGTCATAACAATTACTGAAGGAACCCCTCACCATGACATCGTACATGAGTTTCCGGAAATAACTTAGAGCATTCTTGGGTATGTTAAATTTTTACAGAAGGTTCATAACCAGAGCAGTAATAGTACAGTCACCACTCAACAAGATTCTTCACGGCAAAATTAAAGGAAAATCACCAGCGAATCTACCGAAGCTTTTGAAGCCTCCAAAACCGCACTGGAGCAGTCCTTCAACAGCGGATTAATTGTTGCTGGCAACCATTGACTTTCTTTTCAAGAACAACGTTGTCGCGGACGCTTCATCGCGGATTGAGAAGTTGCAATCAATTGTCGATTACGCAAAGCTTACAGCGTCTCAGTCCACGGATGAAGAGCTCAAAATACTACAACAAGGAAACACAGGGCTTCGAGCAAAGCAATTCCAGGCTCCGGGGTTAGCTGCAAGCTATGGTGTGATCTATAGTACCATCCGACTTTACATCACTCACCCATTCCGAAAAACTGCTTTTAACAGTTTACACTCCAGCCCGTAACGATGGTCTAAAGAAAATTCTCCAACATCTGTACCAGGACCCATATCGAGTGGTCAGTAGAAAGGAGTGAAAGTTTCTCACCGACCATGAAAAATACCGTAAATACTTGTATAGGTTTAAATTGGACACACCATCTAAATGTCCAAATTGTGATGGGGCCCCGAAGGGCCCAGCACGCGTATTCTTCCAATGCCTAAGGTTGGTGGATAAAGGAAGGAACTTAGCGGAAACTCTAGGTGGAGTGATATCGCCGGAAAATTTTGTCCAGGGAATGGTAACTTGCTAGGAGCATTGCGATACGATCACCTCCATTATCTCAGCAATCCATGGGAAACTGCGAAAAGCGGAAGAAGTGAAGTAGGCGCGGTTAAGAAACCCCCGGGTGGAACAAAGGAGACTTAACTAGTGCGCTAACTCCACCCCGTGACGTAGTACCTAATGGTGGTTCTGCGTGGCAGGGTTACGTGAAACCTTAGAAATAAATTTAAAAAAAAGGTCGAAATAGCGGGTGAAACTAGAAGCAAGGAATCTAAGCGCAACGCAAAATGAATACGTCTGCGTAACAGTCCTATGGAACATTGTAGCGTGTATGGAGAGAAAAAATCTGGTTTGTTGAAAATTATGCAGGTAATCCGGACCCAGGGTGAAAACTATGGTAGGTCACCTATTATCCCTTTATTTGATTATAATAAAATATCCGGACCTTCAAAAAGATTCAAAAAGACTCGTTAAATAATTATGTAATGTAATGTAAAGTAACTTAATTCTTTCGGACACCTTCGCCTTCGCAACTAATGTCAAGAATAATATATGCTTCAAAAAGTACTAATTGAGACCTTTAGTTTAATACCCCACACGCCTATATTCGATGAAAACAAATATTGGGAACCTTCTTAAGTTCATCGTGAAGCAATGTTATTCACCGCATGTGTGGGAGCGCAGTTGCAACCTTTCTGTCGAATATCGTGTCAGTAGACTCAACCGTTTCTGAGAAAATTGCGTGTAACAGACAGACAGATGGACAGATAGACAAGAACACCTTAAAATGCGAAAAAATACTAAGCACATGATAATTTTACGTCACTATAATCAGTCATACCAGCGGAACACAAAAACCCAACAGCTCTGTTGCACCGCAAAATTTCCTTCTATACCAACCAGCAACTTTCATAACCCGCTATTATTGATATTATTGAAAAGCTAAGCACTCTTAATCCACTCTTACTGCCTTAAAGACCCGAGTCCTTACCAATTTCATACACATCATCGGCTTTTACAGCGTTAACCACTGGCGACAGCAGAATGTGCGCATCTCTCGCCGCTATTACATAAAATTTAAGGCGAAGCCTCTCATTTTCCTCTGGGTTATTCCGAATTTCGTCAGGAGAGAAAAATTTTTCATATAAGTGGTTTGGCCCAGCTCTATACTCCTTACAATTTATGAGCTCCGACCAACCCACATTACACCGGCTACCGAAAGTGCACTCAACACAAAGAACTAGGAAAAGGTCCAAGATTAAACCCGGAGTTATTTTCATTTTGCGATCTAGATGCAAACTAAGAAAGGGTTGGCCTTGCAGTCTACTTAAATTATGCGTAAACTATTGTAATTCACCAGTTCTTCTGGTAACAATATCTTAAACGCTATAGCCAATGCCAGGCTTCCGAACGAGATATCGCCAAAAGTCATGCGTAATAAATCTCGAAATTCAATGCTTCTATGTAGAAATGGGGACAAGTACGTGGATGATAATCAACACAAACAATTTTCCAATTACGCCTCTTTTGCAACCAAAAATACTGGAAAAAAATATTTGAAATGTGAAGAATAAAGGAAATGGAAATGCCCCAAATACTCGGTAACTTACTTTAACTGCTTCTTTTGATGAAGTGATGAGTTTGATGAAATTAATCTGCATCATGGCAAAGCCTCCTCTGCTGGCAGCAAGGCTCACAAAGCTCCAGGTTTACCCTCAAAGATACATACATATGTATGTATATTTTTCTGGTGCAGGGACCATAGATTCGGACACTAGAAACGGTTGCGATAAAAGATCCTCAAACCAAGGGCATGTGTTCTGAGATCAGAACTGTTAAAGACGACTATGCTATGCTGCGAACTTTTAAACTAATGAAATCTCCCGGAGTAGATGGCATTTTCTCAGCACTTATCCAGAGAGGCCTAGGAATTATCTTAGAGTCTCTTCTGAGGGTGGTAAGGGGGAGCATAGCACTGGGTTACATACCAAGGGCATGGAGACGGGCAAAAGTGGTCTTTATTCCGAAAGCGGGTAAAAAGGATCATTTTCACCCTAAATCTTTCAGACCAATCTACCTAACATCGTTCGTAAGCAAAACGGTGGAGAAGGTCATAGACAACTATATTAGAACTAACGTTCTAAAGCGTAATCCCCTACATCACTGTCAACACGCTTACCGGGCAGGACGGTCAACTGAAACTGCTCTGTAGCAGTTGACAGAGGTGCTACGGGACGCCATAGAAACAAAAGAAATTGCACTGTGCGCGTTTTTGGATATCGAAGGAGCATTCGACAACACATCGCACACAGAGATACAGGATGCCCTGAGCCGCAGAGGAGTGGGAAACACCCTAGCACTCTGGATGGGCAAAATGCTAGAAAGCAGACAAATAGAGGTACAAACAGGTACAAATTCTATTATCATGAACACCACTCAAGGCTGTCCACAGGGTGGACTACTATCGCCGCTGATGTGGAGTATGGTAGTGGATGAACTGCTGGACGTGTTAACTAATACTGGAATACAAGTCCAGGGCTACGCGGACGACATTGTTCTAATCTGTAGGGGCAAATATGAAGGTACCCTATGTGATAGAATGCAAACTGGACTAAGGGTTACTAGTGCCGGGTGCCGGAAGGTGGGACTGTGGATCAACCCAGCCGAAACCACCATAGTACCATTCACTAGGAGGCGTAAGCTTGATCACCTCAGAGCCATATCATTACATGATATGGAGGTGAAACGAGAAACAGAGGTCAAATATTTGGGAATTACGCTGGACCAAAAATTACTCTGGAAGACACATGTCGGAAACACTTGTCGGAAAGCCACGAGGGCTCTGATGACTTGTAGATCCATAGCAGGAAAAAAATGGAATTTGTATTGTGATTTGATGTTGGATACCAGTCGACTCACCTGTGAATGAGCACCTCAGTCAAATCAGGGTAATAATTTCTACCATTATTATTACTACAATGACCGAAACCTAACTTTTACCGTTCCAATGAGGATAAACATAGATTTATTATCAGAGTTTAAAAATTTGTTTGAGGATACAAATTCTTACCAAAGTTTGGATCATATGTCACCAGCGTGGTATTGTCCAGTGCTAAATATGAGCTGGCCACCAAAACCAAAGCGATCAAATTCAAAATTCCTCTTAAAAGCCTTTTCATGGTAAATGACAAAAGTATAAAAACTGTTGCAACTGAAAAAAAATTCACTAATATTTAAAGGAGGTTCTACTGCAAAGAGCCCTACTCACCAAATAAAGGAACGCAAAAAAATTTCCGGTAGTACAAAACTTTCGTCTCATATGTATTACCAAATTCACCGCTGAAATCGTAGAATTTGAATTACCTCCCGTTTCAGTAAAGGGTTCAACCTTCTTTGTAAGTAAATGATGACCAGAAAAGCGCCACTTGCTTAGCTCAGGTATTGTCAAAGCCGCTTCGATGTGCCCTAGATCAAAATCGATTGGTAGGTTGCCGTCCACCGCAAACTCAACTGAGCATTTGAATTCATCCCATGGCCAATTTCCATCTTGTGATTCTCGGCAAGAGCTTTCTATAATCTGTTGTTTTGTATCTGCTACTACTGATCCATTGTTGTATATGATTCCAACATATTCTGGATTGAAGCGGGTAAATGTATTGCCGGTCCCACTGGATTTCGAAAAAAAATTTTAAATTGTAAACGGAAAACCGCCTCGCAAAACCCACTCCAGAAAAATTCTTACTTAGTGATCCATATGGCTGGAGTTCGAAACTTCGCTTCAAATGATCTCAGGGTCGTGATGTTGCTATATTTAAATGGCCTCCATTGAAGTTTTGGATCAGTCCATTTCTAAAATAAAATTTATGTAATGACAAAAAATTGTTCATGGATTTTCAACAACTAAAGAGAATACAAATAATTGCTGAAGTTGCAAAGTCGAATCGTCACCTCCCTCTGATATAATATATAGGTGCCATCATCCCACACAGTGTGTCAACCACACCTATACCTGATCACTGTCCGTTTCAGGAAGTGTGCTTCACTTCGCTCCAATCTTTTCCAAGAAATCTATATAGATTTCTTTTGTTCTGCCCAACTTTTTTCGGGATTGACCCATTTTTCGGCCACTTCAGGATAGTGGTATAGTCAGCAACGAAGTTTTCGCATTTCCTAAGGTGTGGCCTAGCCACTACCAGTTCCACGTTTGAGATGCTGTCGGTGCAGGGTATCCCGGTGAAACGGCGCAGACAAGTTGGCTTTGAATTTTCAAGTAACAGTAGGGAACACTTTCCACATACTATTCCCATATAGCAGCCCCAAATGAGAACTAGCCCTAAACCGTGTCAACTTAATGTTGGGGTTGAGACATTTCGTGATTTTAGATAAACTGGGAGATGGACCTAGCGCTGTTGATGTGGTAGGGAATAACAAGTGAAGTGCCACCATCAGCAGAAACAACGCTACCAAAATAGGCAAATTGGTTTGTAGATATTCATCTTCAATCTGAATCAATTTGATCCTTCTGCAAATCGGTAGTCATCTGGCCAACCGCTGTAAGAGGAAGCAGATGGCATCGTAGTAATCGAGGTGATCAAGGAAACATGTCATGGTCATGGAATCACTCCACATTCTCCGGACAAGGCAATATGAAATACGTCACGGTTTTTCCTAAAGTGTGTAGCTGGGTGCAACAGCGAAGGCTCCAGTTAGTTATTATTTTTTTCGATTATCATCCTCTAAACTGTCGATGAGTGTGAACGCGTTGTGTCAGTGTCGTATTATAATAGAAGTGGTTGCTGTTAGGTTAACAATTCTGTTATATATCTCTAGAACTTTAAAGGCATCCCATAACATTAACGAGTTCTGCCGGCTCCCTACTTTACTATCAAGGATTTTTACGAAGTCGCCAAAGAACTGTTTAGATAGTGTTTGCAACCTAGCTCCTTCTGAGGGTAGGCACTCTCAAAGGAAATGCCATGGTATCCGACGTCGAATCACGATACAAATTTCACTGCCACCAGTGAGATTCGAACCGAGACCTTCCGTACGACAGCCTTGTGCTCTAACCACGCAGCTATCCGGACACAAAGTACATATATGCCCATCTTATTGTACAATATCCTTTCACAGGCGTCATCAGCGGGTGACTAACTATACGGGAAGTGAAGTGAAGTGCCCGGGTAAGTAGTTCTGACCGCCTAGCTGGCAGTATACCTGTATGGCGACGATGCGAAGACGTGAACCACGTACTACATTGCCGGCAGTATGTCACATCGTAGCCGACCTATAGAGTGTTGTGTTCTGTCTCCGGGTGTCAGTATTTATTTCGCCCGGAATTTTTAATCTAATTATTAAGTAAAATCCGTTCTAGAATTTGCTAGCAACAATTTTCTTTTTGACTTTACACAGTTGACTACAGCGGTAACCCTGACGATAGGGCACGCCGCGAAGCTGCTGACTTGAACGGCTACATCCCAACATGGATTTGTGACCACGTGCAGTGAAGGTAGTGAAAATCGGTACAGAGCGGATTGCCGGCAATGCAGTGTGCGGTTTGCGTCTCCGCTGCACCACCACATCACTTCACCCCCAACTGGAACTACGCGGGTTCGGCAAAGGAACCCGGAAACAATTCCGCCAGTGGTTTCACCGATGAGAACCCGACGTTCACTCTGCTCTTGAAGAAGCGTCAACCTCTGCCGCAGCGACTTTCTACACCAAGAAATTTGCGAGCAGGGTATTTGCTTACCACTCAAGACATCGTGCTCAAGTACCTTGATCTAATCCCGTCATGCCGCCAACTAAGATTACCAGTGGATATTCAGGAGTAGCGGGGGAACCACATTTTTCCTATTTATTATTTGTAAACGAATAATTATTTCCCATGTGTTAACTAACAGAAATCACCTACACTAAAAAAGTGCACATTCGCTGCAAAAGCCAGTTTTAGGTGTTTAAAAGTCCAGGTTACGCTCCGCTTCCTTTGTTTTCGCGTCGGTTCTCTGTTCTGTTCCGATATTACGCCTCCACTCCACCCACTCCGCTTAGTCGGTAACATGTCACAGGACGACAAAGCGACATCGGGAGGCACGAGGCACTGCAGGTCCTCGGGGACACCTACAATGAAAGCGCTCTCAGCAATGATCTTAGCGCGTCTGCTGAAAGCATTGTATACACTGCAGGTTTAGGTGTCCAATTTTTAGGACGAAACTAGAAAGGGCTAGAACGCGATTAGCATGATCCGCATCCTACAAATTAACATTCACCAGAGTACAACCGCTCACGAGTTGCGGAGGTAAAAGCTGATCAAGTGCTAATCAGCGGGTAATACCGGACCAGGGACCCGGCTCCATGACATCTCGACTTCTCGGGTACTGCTACCATTGGAATGGCGTTCGATTTCGTGCTCATGCCCAAAGCCGAGGGAATCGTCTGGAACCGAGGGAATTGTCTGGAACCGATGTTTAGGGATAACATTTTTCTGTGTTTACCTGTCGCCGAATGCGACGATGCCGAACTTTTGGCATCAGTACATTGCGTTCGAATTGGTTGACGTTACTTGCCAGCGTGCACCAATTAGGCGCTTCAACTGCGTCTGGAACGTCGCGAAGGTGAACATCAAGAAACTCATCCAAGCGGGCGGCATCGTTGCAGCTGATACTGTCGTAAATTCAATGATGAACCTAATAACTACAACATGTGAGGCTTCCATGCCCAGGAGGGGCCCAGCCGTGACCAGCATTCTATGTGCTAGTAGGTGGCAGAAATTTCCAATATTCCGAAGGAGTCTCATAAGCTCCGCCGTTTGGCACAACGTTTACCAGCGCGCGTGGAGGGATACGCCAAAAGGGCAGGTTGTAAAAAGGAGACCCCGCAGTGCAATAAATAAAAGCAAAGCTCGCGGCTCGCAGAACTTAGCTAATGAAATAAATGAGGACCTGTGGGCACTTTGTGGGTCTGCTGAAACCCTGCATACTAAGAACCGACCAGTTGGACCGCATTGTACAGGCATTATTCGCCAGACATCCCGTACCAGGTGATATCAACAGTACGGAAAGCGTCGAGGACTGCCCTCTTTTCATAATGAAAGAGTTCTAAGAAGCAGTTCTCACCATGAAAAACAGGAAAGCGCCAAGTCCTTATGGTATCCTGGCAAAAGTTTATAAACTCGACATTGTGGATAGGGAACCTACTGATAATATTCCTGATCGACTTGCACAATTTGGAAGTTCATCATTATTATCATCGGTAGCGTCTGCCTCCTCACCAACGCAATAATAAATTCTGAATAAATTGTGTGTTTATCATCATCACCAACGGCGTAACAACCGGTATCCGGTCTAGGCCTGCCTTAATAAGGAACTTCGGATATCCCGGTTTTGCGCCGAGATCCACCAATTCGATATCCCTAAAAGCTGTCTGGCGTCCTGACCCACGCCATCGCTCAATCTGAGGCAGGGTCTGCCTCGTCTACTTTTCTACCATAGATATTGCCCTTATAGACTTTGCAGGGTTGATCATCCTCATCCATACGGATTAAGTGACCCGCCCACCGTAAACTATTGAGCCGGATTTTATCCACAGATCCTGCCGCGCCACAGTATCGCTCATAGATTTCGTCGTTATGTAGGCTACGAATCGGTCATCCTCATGTAGAGGGCCAAAAATTCTTCGAGGGTTCTTCTCTCGAACGCGGCCAAGAGTTCGCAATTCTTCTTGCAAGAACCAAGTCTCCGAGAAATACATGAGGACTGGCAAGATCATTGTCTAGTACAGTAAGAGCTTTGACCCTATGGTGAGACGTTTCGAGCGGAGCAGTTTTGTAAGCTGAAATAAGCTCTGTTGGCAGCCAATAACCGTGCGCGGATTTCATCATCGTAGCTGTTATCGGTTTGTGATTTTCGACCCTAGATGGGAGAATTATCAACGGCCTCAAAGTTGTAGTCCTATTTTTATTCTTCCCGTTTGACCGTTTGATGTTGGTGGTTGGTTGGTTTTCGGTGCTGACGTTGCCACCATATACCTTGTCTTGCCTTCATTGATGTGTAGCCGAAGATCTTGCGCCGCCTCCTCGATCTAGATGAAGGTGGACTGTACATCTCGGGTTGTTTTTCCCATGATGTCGAATCGTCAACGTAGGCCAGTAGTTGGGTGGACTTGGAGAGGATGGTGCCTCTCGCAATTACATGGTATCGCGAATCACTTTCGCCAGGGCCAGGTTAAAGAGGGACGCACGATAGGGCATCCCCTTGTCTTAGATCGTTGTTGATGTCGAATGGTGTTGAGAGTGAGCCTGCTGTTTTTCTCTGGCCTCGCACATTGGTCAGGGTCAGCCTAGTCAGTCTTATCATCTTCGCCGTGATGCTGAATTCTCTCATGGACGTGTACAGTTTTACCCTGGCTATGGTATGGTGCAGCGTTTTGGAAAATTACATAAAGCATAGTAATAGACACGATACTAGAAGGTTCGATGAAAGTTATCAGCAAGTTAATAGGTTGAAGTTTCGCTTTCATGTGAATTCACTGCATGTTATGATATTGCAGGAATTAAATTTTTGAAATTAAAATTAAAAGCTGACATTCTAAAAACAATTATAAATGTATGGTCGCCGTAAATAATCGCAGCATCGCTCTGGACCCCTCTCCAACAAAATTCGTTTATTCGGCAGTGTCTAAATTCTAGGCTAAGCGCTCTAAGTAGTGGTTCGTTTTTAGATAGGAAACATCCCATTTTATACTTTCCTATCAATTTTTTTTTGTTGTAAAGCAGATTTATAACACAGGACATATTTACAGTTATTTTGTTATATTATATTCAAACTGAGTAATCTTTACGTAGTAGATGATTGTCAGAACCGTACCTACCAGTTTAAATTCCAACCTGACTTGAATATTGACTTCATTTCGTTGTAGGTGACCCCTTTATTGCGCTTCCCATGTAGATTTTTGATACCCCCTTCGGAATTGTGAACATACTATAGTTCGCAAATAAGTCGACTTGCAGGCGCTCCAAGCTTGTAACGTTTTTCCTTCTTCATTTCCATATGAGTTTCTAATAGTAAAATAAAAAAGTGATATAAGATTTTTTTTATATACTATATGCACCGCTCCATATTGGAAGAAGCTTTTAATAGAGCAATTTTGATAAACTGTCACCTTCGCAGTCATAAAACCATCTTCCAGTCGTATTGCCGAAACTAGTAAAGCTCACATATTTAATATTTAACGGCTTTGGATCCTTATATGATAATAGGATTCCACCAATTGTCGGAATAGTAACTTCGAGAGTGCCATCTAACGAGAAAGATTAGTTTTAACCATCAGAATTTTAAATGTTAATTTCACAAATTTACCTGTCTTTTGTACAACAATAATTGGTGTAGGATCAATTCCATTTAGTAAACCATGTCGTTCGTTCCTTACAAGGTTGCCACCAAGCATTTGCCCGACGAATTCCTGAGGCAGTGTTTCTATTTTGTCCAACCACTGTAAGGAGTGAAGAAATATAAAAAATTCTTTATATCTATGCCACTACCTATCTTCAAATAATAAACCCGGTAAAAAATAATTAAGAGGGAAAAACATTGTCACAGGAACCCAAACTGGCACAAGGGGACGCCGTTTAAAAAACTCGCTCACCCAACTCCCATTGCACGAAATTTCACGTGTCTTGAAACCGATGCCTGGGTCCGCACCGGTACCTGGAATTCAAACTAGGGTACACCGCGTGAACCAATGGGAAAGCACACGCGAAGTTAACCTGAAAATAAAACAAGTAGAAAACCAGTAGCTTCACGCTTCAGATATGACGGCTTTTTGTGTATTTCTTATATTACACAGGGTGTCCCGTTTATGATGGTACACCATTTTAATACTGGATAGTACCACTTGTTTGGGGAAAATTGGTCCATAGGGTGGGCACTCTAGCTTGACCTTTCACAATTTCTCACTCACCCAGTCATTGAATCCCAGATCTGATAACATTTTCGGAGACTATATAAAATTTCTTATAAAAGGATATTTTTCAAATGTAAAGGTCATCATCACTTCGAAGATGTAACTGTCACACAAACCCTTGATAAAACCTAGTACCAGAGTAAATCGTACGCTGAGTTGAATTCCTCTACAGTCATCCGAGGAGTAAATAAAGCTGACCTCGAGTAACTTGTCCAAAAATAGAATGCCCACCCCAAGCAGCATGTTCTCAAACTGAATTTAAACAAAAGAAAATTGTTAATACCTGGCCCGAATGAAACAGGCACGATCACTGTCATTAACGGTAACCTGGCGATTCAAATATATCGAAACAGTGGTATCAGCTTATAGTAAACTACGTTGCGAAACGAGGTTCCACAACCGGCGTTCTTTGCGATCGATGGATTTAACGGTAATGTCGTCCGTCCAGTCGTCCTCTATAATTCTGAATGCTGACCGACAAAGACGATGAACGATACCTTGATATAATAGTGGCGTAGCACATGATCGGATTCGCGATCGACATGGAGTTCCAACCATGTGTAAAAATTGATGGAAGCGTCTTCAACGCTATGGACATGTGATTCGCGTTGATCAGAATTACTTGTTATAATTAACTTGACCATCGAATTCAGTTGGAACAACTAGCTAACTGAAACAACGATGGCCGGAGAGGCTAGAAGGCAATTTGAGAGCTTCTCGACTCCATCCATATTAGACCTTTGAAGGAAAAACTGGTGCAATTGATCAACGGGGGGATCAAGGGGTTAAAAGCAAAAGTAGAAAGTAATAAATAAATTAGCTTAGCTGGAAAGCAATTACTACATGCCGAAGACTAAAAATGGTCTTGGAACTAAACAAGTCATGGAACTGGAAGCTAAACGCTTCAGGTATGAAGGGTTTTGTGTATAGTTGATAGCATTTTTTGAGTGGGCATTTGCCCTGTTTGTACCTAGCTACAGTATAGCCTTCATTACTGCAAAACTCGATGATTCTAGGATAAACTTAAGGGGGTTTCCACTCACAATGAATATGGAAAACCTAACCAAACCTATTATCAACTTTATGGGTACGGTACGGATAGTATTTTGATGCCCAGATACCATGTGCGTGAACCACCATATTTTTTTCAGATACTTGGTAGTTTCTGAAAGGGGGTCCTTGAAGTAGCTGACTCTTTCCGGCCCCCGCACTATCCTCCCCTTCTTTACAACCAATATCAAAGCTAATATCGGTTTCGGCCAGTACTAATCGAGACCTTTCATTTGACACCCCACGCCGCTATACCGGGTGAAGAAAATATACCCGTCGTTGCTTGAAGGGCCCCTTGAAACTCAACGTTGAACTATGTTGCTCACTAAATCACAGGTTCCACCTTTTACCAAATTTCGTATCAATAGTAGTAACCGTTTCTGAGATGATAAGGGTGACAGACAGACACAGCAGACAGCAGGCTACTCATAGCCAGGGTGGTAGATTCCATCTTACTGTATGCAGTAAATACATAAACTGAGTACGGTCACCAAAAGTACAACCCTAAGGGTATGTCCTGCCTTCAGGACCGTCTCAAATGATTCGGCGTTCGTCATCTCGGGAATGATATGGCATTATGGCGGTGCTAATTATTTCCAGACACTTGTCTGGAAGAAAAACTTTTAAATAACTTTCTTTCCTACGGAAGTGATCTACTCCCTAAAAGTTAGCTAGTCACTCAATAGCAGAGACCGTCTACTCATAGCTCTCACTTTGTAAACACCTCAATGAGAAGCGGGATCGATATTGGATTTAAATAAACAAATCAAATATATTAACACGTCCTTTCATTCAACTCCTGCTATCAACCTAACCTGACAATTCCCAAAGTGGTAACTCCGAGTTTAAAAATGGAAAATTGCCGGGTTCAAGGTAAACGTAAAAGCAATGACAATGCTGAGACCCGCAACTAGCCTGTAGACAAGCGTATGATTGCGACCGCTGTAAAGTAAGTACCAAATTTAGCAGACTTCAATCCCCATGACCATGAGATTTTATTAAAAATCGGGGAGGTACAGGGTAATATAGCCACTCACTCCAGCAATTAATAAAGGGGTTGTATCCCAGCCAGAAGCAGAAAACGAGATAGCTCATGGAGGACTCATATATGGGCGGCAATAAACCCTCCCAGTGCCTTCGCTATCTGCTTTGTCTCGGCCGTACTATAATTCCGGAGCCGCTGATGAGAATTCTATGGTTAAGACGCTTGCTCTTCAACAAATTATGATGGCCAGCCAGTACAAACTGCAGCCGACATAGCTGATAAGACCTATGCCACACTTCCGACAAGTATCCCCGGAACAACATCCACGCCTTCAGCAGCGGAAATCAGTTTAACGTAGCTAGTCCAGCAATTATAAGTCAGCTTGCAGAGCTAAACACGGTGAAACAAGAGTTCCAACTCAAGAATTCTTTCGGACGTTAACGTCGACGCTCTCACTCTCGATCGCATTCCCATCACTGGAGATTTAATGCCGAAGCCACCAAATGTGTGGAACCGTGTAACTGGACTTCGGGAACCGTGAAAGGTAACAAATGGCCCCGTTTACGTTTGACAAAAAGCAAGAACACGGTTCCTCATAGACACAGGCGCCAATAAATGCGTTTATACGCGCTCAAAATTCAATCGGCCGCCAGCAAAACACCAATCGCTACATACGGAATTGCTAACCTCACACTCAACCTCGGCCTTCAACGGGATTTCCCATGGAGATTTTTAATAGCGGACATTTCTAGACCCATACTAGAAACAGATTTTTTAGCACATTACGAAATCCTTCCAGATCTTCAGCACAGTTGTTTTCACAATTCAATAACTCACCTTACCTGTCAAGGAGAGATGGCAGATTGTACAATCTCAACCGTCATAACAATTACTGAAGGAACCCCTCACCATGACATCGTACATGAGTTTCCGGAAATAACTTAGAGCATTCTTGGGTATGTTAAATTTTTACAGAAGGTTCATAACCAGAGCAGTAATAGTACAGTCACCACTCAACAAGATTCTTCACGGCAAAATTAAAGGAAAATCACCAGCGAATCTACCGAAGCTTTTGAAGCCTCCAAAACCGCACTGGAGCAGTCCTTCAACAGCGGATTAATTGTTGCTGGCAACCATTGACTTTCTTTTCAAGAACAACGTTGTCGCGGACGCTTCATCGCGGATTGAGAAGTTGCAATCAATTGTCGATTACGCAAAGCTTACAGCGTCTCAGTCCACGGATGAAGAGCTCAAATACTACAACAAGGAAACACAGGGCTTCGAGCAAAGCAATTCCAGGCTCCGGGGTTAGCTGCAAGCTATGGTGTGATCTATAGTACCATCCGACTTTACATCACTCACCCATTCCGAAAAACTGCTTTTAACAGTTTACACTCCAGCCCGTAACGATGGTCTAAAGAAAATTCTCCAACATCTGTACCAGGACCCATATCGAGTGGTCAGTAGAAAGGAGTGAAAGTTTCTCACCGACCATGAAAATACCGTAAATACTTGTATAGGTTTAAATTGGACACACCATCTAAATGTCCAAATTGTGATGGGGCCCCGAAGGGCCCAGCACGCGTATTCTTCCAATGCCTAAGGTTGGTGGATAAAGGAAGGAACTTAGCGGAAACTCTAGGTGGAGTGATATCGCCGGAAAATTTTGTCCAGGGAATGGTAACTTGCTAGGAGCATTGCGATACGATCACCTCCATTATCTCAGCAATCCATGGGAAACTGCGAAAAGCGGAAGAAGTGAAGTAGGCGCGGTTAAGAAACCCCCGGGTGGAACAAAGGAGACTTAACTAGTGCGCTAACTCCACCCCGTGACGTAGTACCTAATGGTGGTTCTGCGTGGCAGGGTTACGTGAAACCTTAGAAATAAATTTAAAAAAAGGTCGAAATAGCGGGTGAAACTAGAAGCAAGGAATCTAAGCGCAACGCAAAATGAATACGTCTGCGTAACAGTCCTATGGAACATTGTAGCGTGTATGGAGAGAAAAAATCTGGTTTGTTGAAAATTATGCAGGTAATCCGGACCCAGGGTGAAAACTATGGTAGGTCACCTATTATCCCTTTATTTGATTATAATAAAATATCCGGACCTTCAAAAGATTCAAAAAGACTCGTTAAATAATTATGTAATGTAATGTAAAGTAACTTAATTCTTTCGGACACCTTCGCCTTCGCAACTAATGTCAAGAATAATATATGCTTCAAAAAGTACTAATTGAGACCTTTAGTTTAATACCCCACACGCCTATATTCGATGAAAACAAATATTGGGAACCTTCTTAAGTTCATCGTGAAGCAATGTTATTCACCGCATGTGTGGGAGCGCAGTTGCAACCTTTCTGTCGAATATCGTGTCAGTAGACTCAACCGTTTCTGAGAAAATTGCGTGTAACAGACAGACAGATGGACAGATAGACAAGAACACCTTAAAATGCGAAAAAATACTAAGCACATGATAATTTTACGTCACTATAATCAGTCATACCAGCGGAACACAAAAACCCAACAGCTCTGTTGCACCGCAAAATTTCCTTCTATACCAACCAGCAACTTTCATAACCCGCTATTATTGATATTATTGAAAAGCTAAGCACTCTTAATCCACTCTTACTGCCTTAAAGACCCGAGTCCTTACCAATTTCATACACATCATCGGCTTTTACAGCGTTAACCACTGGCGACAGCAGAATGTGCGCATCTCTCGCCGCTATTACATAAAATTTAAGGCGAAGCCTCTCATTTTCCTCTGGGTTATTCCGAATTTCGTCAGGAGAGAAAAATTTTTCATATAAGTGGTTTTGGCCCAGCTCTATACTCCTTACAATTTATGAGCTCCGACCAACCCACATTACACCGGCTACCGAAAGTGCACTCAACACAAAGAACTAGGAAAAGGTCCAAGATTAAACCCGGAGTTATTTTCATTTTGCGATCTAGATGCAAACTAAGAAAGGGTTGGCCTTGCAGTCTACTTAAATTATGCGTAAACTATTGTAATTCACCAGTTCTTCTGGTAACAATATCTTAAACGCTATAGCCAATGCCAGGCTTCCGAACGAGATATCGCCAAAAGTCATGCGTAATAAATCTCGAAATTCAATGCTTCTATGTAGAAATGGGGACAAGTACGTGGATGATAATCAACACAAACAATTTTCCAATTACGCCTCTTTTGCAACCAAAAATACTGGAAAAAAATATTTGAAATGTGAAGAATAAAGGAAATGGAAATGCCCCAAATACTCGGTAACTTACTTTAACTGCTTCTTTTGATGAAGTGATGAGTTTGATGAAATTAATCTGCATCATGGCAAAGCCTCCTCTGCTGGCAGCAAGGCTCACAAAGCTCCAGGTTTACCCTCAAAGATACATACATATGTATGTATATTTTTCTGGTGCAGGGACCATAGATTCGGACACTAGAAACGGTTGCGATAAAAGATCCTCAAACCAAGGGCATGTGTTCTGAGATCAGAACTGTTAAAGACGACTATGCTATGCTGCGAACTTTTAAACTAATGAAATCTCCCGGAGTAGATGGCATTTTCTCAGCACTTATCCAGAGAGGCCTAGGAATTATCTTAGAGTCTCTTCTGAGGGTGGTAAGGGGGAGCATAGCACTGGGTTACATACCAAGGGCATGGAGACGGGCAAAAGTGGTCTTTATTCCGAAAGCGGGTAAAAAGGATCATTTTCACCCTAAATCTTTCAGACCAATCTACCTAACATCGTTCGTAAGCAAAACGGTGGAGAAGGTC
Source organism: Hermetia illucens (assembly GCF_905115235.1). Lineage (NCBI taxonomy): Eukaryota > Metazoa > Arthropoda > Insecta > Diptera > Stratiomyidae > Hermetia > Hermetia illucens. Next base: position 110,242,538 of record NC_051852.1, on the reverse strand, counting down.
ATAGACAACTATATTAGAACTAACGTTCTAAAGCGTAATCCCCTACATCACTGTCAACACGCTTACCGGGCAGGACGGTCAACTGAAACTGCTCTGTAGCAGTTGACAGAGGTGCTACGGGACGCCATAGAAACAAAAGAAATTGCACTGTGCGCGTTTTTGGATATCGAAGGAGCATTCGACAACACATCGCACACAGAGATACAGGATGCCCTGAGCCGCAGAGGAGTGGGAAACACCCTAGCACTCTGGATGGGCAAAATGCTAGAAAGCAGACAAATAGAGGTACAAACAGGTACAAATTCTATTATCATGAACACCACTCAAGGCTGTCCACAGGGTGGACTACTATCGCCGCTGATGTGGAGTATGGTAGTGGATGAACTGCTGGACGTGTTAACTAATACTGGAATACAAGTCCAGGGCTACGCGGACGACATTGTTCTAATCTGTAGGGCAAATATGAAGGTACCCTATGTGATAGAATGCAAACTGGACTAAGGGTTACTAGTGCCGGGTGCCGGAAGGTGGGACTGTGGATCAACCCAGCCGAAACCACCATAGTACCATTCACTAGGAGGCGTAAGCTTGATCACCTCAGAGCCATATCATTACATGATATGGAGGTGAAACGAGAAACAGAGGTCAAATATTTGGGAATTACGCTGGACCAAAAATTACTCTGGAAGACACATGTCGGAAACACTTGTCGGAAAGCCACGAGGGCTCTGATGACTTGTAGATCCATAGCAGGAAAAAAATGGAATTTGTATTGTGATTTGATGTTGGATACCAGTCGACTCACCTGTGAATGAGCACCTCAGTCAAATCAGGGTAATAATTTCTACCATTATTATTACTACAATGACCGAAACCTAACTTTTACCGTTCCAATGAGGATAAACATAGATTTATTATCAGAGTTTAAAAATTTGTTTGAGGATACAAATTCTTACCAAAGTTTGGATCATATGTCACCAGCGTGGTATTGTCCAGTGCTAAATATGAGCTGGCCACCAAAACCAAAGCGATCAAATTCAAAATTCCTCTTAAAAGCCTTTTCATGGTAAATGACAAAAGTATAAAAACTGTTGCAACTGAAAAAAAAATTCACTAATATTTAAAGGAGGTTCTACTGCAAAGAGCCCTACTCACCAAATAAAGGAACGCAAAAAAATTTCCGGTAGTACAAAACATTTCGTCTCATATGTATTACCAAATTCACCGCTGAAATCGTAGAATTTGAATTACCTCCCGTTTCAGTAAAGGGTTCAACCTTCTTTGTAAGTAAATGATGACCAGAAAAGCGCCACTTGCTTAGCTCAGGTATTGTCAAAGCCGCTTCGATGTGCCCTAGATCAAAATCGATTGGTAGGTTGCCGTCCACCGCAAACTCAACTGAGCATTTGAATTCATCCCATGGCCAATTTCCATCTTGTGATTCTCGGCAAGAGCTTTCTATAATCTGTTGTTTTGTATCTGCTACTACTGATCCATTGTTGTATATGATTCCAACATATTCTGGATTGAAGCGGGTAAATGTATTGCCGGTCCCACTGGATTTCGAAAAAAAATTTTAAATTGTAAACGGAAAACCGCCTCGCAAAACCCACTCCAGAAAAATTCTTACTTAGTGATCCATATGGCTGGAGTTCGAAACTTCGCTTCAAATGATCTCAGGGTCGTGATGTTGCTATATTTAAATGGCCTCCATTGAAGTTTTGGATCAGTCCATTTCTAAAATAAAATTTATGTAATGACAAAAAATTGTTCATGGATTTTCAACAACTAAAGAGAATACAAATAATTGCTGAAGTTGCAAAGTCGAATCGTCACCTCCCTCTGATATAATATATAGGTGCCATCATCCCACACAGTGTGTCAACCACACCTATACCTGATCACTGTCCGTTTCAGGAAGTGTGCTTCACTTCGCTCCAATCTTTTCCAAGAAATCTATATAGATTTCTTTTGTTCTGCCCAACTTTTTTCGGGATTGACCCATTTTTCGGCCACTTCAGGATAGTGGTATAGTCAGCAACGAAGTTTTCGCATTTCCTAAGGTGTGGCCTAGCCACTACCAGTTCCACGTTTGAGATGCTGTCGGTGCAGGGTATCCCGGTGAAACGGCGCAGACAAGTTGGCTTTGAATTTTCAAGTAACAGTAGGGAACACTTTCCACATACTATTCCCATATAGCAGCCCCAAATGAGAACTAGCCCTAAACCGTGTCAACTTAATGTTGGGGTTGAGACATTTCGTGATTTTAGATAAACTGGGAGATGGACCTAGCGCTGTTGATGTGGTAGGGAATAACAAGTGAAGTGCCACCATCAGCAGAAACAACGCTACCAAAATAGGCAAATTGGTTTGTAGATATTCATCTTCAATCTGAATCAATTTGATCCTTCTGCAAATCGGTAGTCATCTGGCCAACCGCTGTAAGAGGAAGCAGATGGCATCGTAGTAATCGAGGTGATCAAGGAAACATGTCATGGTCATGGAATCACTCCACATTCTCCGGACAAGGCAATATGAAATACGTCACGGTTTTTCCTAAAGTGTGTAGCTGGGTGCAACAGCGAAGGCTCCAGTTAGTTATTATTTTTTTCGATTATCATCCTCTAAACTGTCGATGAGTGTGAACGCGTTGTGTCAGTGTCGTATTATAATAGAAGTGGTTGCTGTTAGGTTAACAATTCTGTTATATATCTCTAGAACTTTAAAGGCATCCCATAACATTAACGAGTTCTGCCGGCTCCCTACTTTACTATCAAGGATTTTTACGAAGTCGCCAAAGAACTGTTTAGATAGTGTTTGCAACCTAGCTCCTTCTGAGGGTAGGCACTCTCAAAGGAAATGCCATGGTATCCGACGTCGAATCACGATACAAATTTCACTGCCACCAGTGAGATTCGAACCGAGACCTTCCGTACGACAGCCTTGTGCTCTAACCACGCAGCTATCCGGACACAAAGTACATATATGCCCATCTTATTGTACAATATCCTTTCACAGGCGTCATCAGCGGGTGACTAACTATACGGGAAGTGAAGTGAAGTGCCCGGGTAAGTAGTTCTGACCGCCTAGCTGGCAGTATACCTGTATGGCGACGATGCGAAGACGTGAACCACGTACTACATTGCCGGCAGTATGTCACATCGTAGCCGACCTATAGAGTGTTGTGTTCTGTCTCCGGGTGTCAGTATTTATTTCGCCCGGAATTTTTAATCTAATTATTAAGTAAAATCCGTTCTAGAATTTGCTAGCAACAATTTTCTTTTTGACTTTACACAGTTGACTACAGCGGTAACCCTGACGATAGGGCACGCCGCGAAGCTGCTGACTTGAACGGCTACATCCCAACATGGATTTGTGACCACGTGCAGTGAAGGTAGTGAAAATCGGTACAGAGCGGATTGCCGGCAATGCAGTGTGCGGTTTGCGTCTCCGCTGCACCACCACATCACTTCACCCCCAACTGGAACTACGCGGGTTCGGCAAAGGAACCCGGAAACAATTCCGCCAGTGGTTTCACCGATGAGAACCCGACGTTCACTCTGCTCTTGAAGAAGCGTCAACCTCTGCCGCAGCGACTTTCTACACCAAGAAATTTGCGAGCAGGGTATTTGCTTACCACTCAAGACATCGTGCTCAAGTACCTTGATCTAATCCCGTCATGCCGCCAACTAAGATTACCAGTGGATATTCAGGAGTAGCGGGGGAACCACATTTTTCCTATTTATTATTTGTAAACGAATAATTATTTCCCATGTGTTAACTAACAGAAATCACCTACACTAAAAAAGTGCACATTCGCTGCAAAAGCCAGTTTTAGGTGTTTAAAAGTCCAGGTTACGCTCCGCTTCCTTTGTTTTCGCGTCGGTTCTCTGTTCTGTTCCGATATTACGCCTCCACTCCACCCACTCCGCTTAGTCGGTAACATGTCACAGGACGACAAAGCGACATCGGGAGGCACGAGGCACTGCAGGTCCTCGGGGACACCTACAATGAAAGCGCTCTCAGCAATGATCTTAGCGCGTCTGCTGAAAGCATTGTATACACTGCAGGTTTAGGTGTCCAATTTTTAGGACGAAACTAGAAAGGGCTAGAACGCGATTAGCATGATCCGCATCCTACAAATTAACATTCACCAGAGTACAACCGCTCACGAGTTGCGGAGGTAAAAGCTGATCAAGTGCTAATCAGCGGGTAATACCGGACCAGGGACCCGGCTCCATGACATCTCGACTTCTCGGGTACTGCTACCATTGGAATGGCGTTCGATTTCGTGCTCATGCCCAAAGCCGAGGGAATCGTCTGGAACCGAGGGAATTGTCTGGAACCGATGTTTAGGGATAACATTTTTCTGTGTTTACCTGTCGCCGAATGCGACGATGCCGAACTTTTGGCATCAGTACATTGCGTTCGAATTGGTTGACGTTACTTGCCAGCGTGCACCAATTAGGCGCTTCAACTGCGTCTGGAACGTCGCGAAGGTGAACATCAAGAAACTCATCCAAGCGGGCGGCATCGTTGCAGCTGATACTGTCGTAAATTCAATGATGAACCTAATAACTACAACATGTGAGGCTTCCATGCCCAGGAGGGGCCCAGCCGTGACCAGCATTCTATGTGCTAGTAGGTGGCAGAAATTTCCAATATTCCGAAGGAGTCTCATAAGCTCCGCCGTTTGGCACAACGTTTACCAGCGCGCGTGGAGGGATACGCCAAAAGGGCAGGTTGTAAAAAGGAGACCCCGCAGTGCAATAAATAAAAGCAAAGCTCGCGGCTCGCAGAACTTAGCTAATGAAATAAATGAGGACCTGTGGGCACTTTGTGGGTCTGCTGAAACCCTGCATACTAAGAACCGACCAGTTGGACCGCATTGTACAGGCATTATTCGCCAGACATCCCGTACCAGGTGATATCAACAGTACGGAAAGCGTCGAGGACTGCCCTCTTTTCATAATGAAAGAGTTCTAAGAAGCAGTTCTCACCATGAAAAACAGGAAAGCGCCAAGTCCTTATGGTATCCTGGCAAAAGTTTATAAACTCGACATTGTGGATAGGGAACCTACTGATAATATTCCTGATCGACTTGCACAATTTGGAAGTTCATCATTATTATCATCGGTAGCGTCTGCCTCCTCACCAACGCAATAATAAATTCTGAATAAATTGTGTGTTTATCATCATCACCAACGGCGTAACAACCGGTATCCGGTCTAGGCCTGCCTTAATAAGGAACTTCGGATATCCCGGTTTTGCGCCGAGATCCACCAATTCGATATCCCTAAAAGCTGTCTGGCGTCCTGACCCACGCCATCGCTCAATCTGAGGCAGGGTCTGCCTCGTCTACTTTTCTACCATAGATATTGCCCTTATAGACTTTGCAGGGTTGATCATCCTCATCCATACGGATTAAGTGACCCGCCCACCGTAAACTATTGAGCCGGATTTTATCCACAGATCCTGCCGCGCCACAGTATCGCTCATAGATTTCGTCGTTATGTAGGCTACGAAATCGTTCATCCTCATGTAGAGGGCCAAAAATTCTTCGGAGGGTTCTTCTCTCGAACGCGGCCAAGAGTTCGCAATTCTTCTTGCAAAGAACCCAAGTCTCCGAGAAATACATGAGGACTGGCAAGATCATTGTCTAGTACAGTAAGAGCTTTGACCCTATGGTGAGACGTTTCGAGCGGAGCAGTTTTTGTAAGCTGAAATAAGCTCTGTTGGCAGCCAATAACCGTGCGCGGATTTCATCATCGTAGCTGTTATCGGTTGTGATTTTCGACCCTAGATGGGAGAAATTATCAACGGCCTCAAAGTTGTAGTCCTATTTTTATTCTTCCCGTTTGACCGTTTGATGTTGGTGGTTGGTTGGTTTTCGGTGCTGACGTTGCCACCATATACCTTGTCTTGCCTTCATTGATGTGTAGCCGAAGATCTTGCGCCGCCTCCTCGATCTAGATGAAGGTGGACTGTACATCTCGGGTTGTTTTTCCCATGATGTCGATATCGTCAACGTAGGCCAGTAGTTGGGTGGACTTGGAGAGGATGGTGCCTCTCGCAATTACATTGGTATCGCGAATCACTTTCGCCAGGGCCAGGTTAAAGAGGACGCACGATAGGGCATCCCCTTGTCTTAGATCGTTGTTGATGTCGAATGGTGTTGAGAGTGAGCCTGCTGTTTTTCTCTGGCCTCGCACATTGGTCAGGGTCAGCCTAGTCAGTCTTATCATCTTCGCCGTGATGCTGAATTCTCTCATGGACGTGTACAGTTTTACCCTGGCTATGGTATGGTGCAGCGTTTTGGAAAATTACATAAAGCATAGTAATAGACACGATACTAGAAGGTTCGATGAAAGTTATCAGCAAAGTTAATAGGTTGAAGTTTCGCTTTCATGTGAATTCACTGCATGTTATGATATTGCAGGAATTAAATTTTTGAAATTAAAATTAAAAGCTGACATTCTAAAAACAATTATAAATGTATGGTCGCCGTAAATAATCGCAGCATCGCTCTGGACCCCTCTCCAACAAAATTCGTTTATTCGGCAGTGTCTAAATTCTAGGCTAAGCGCTCTAAGTAGTGGTTCGTTTTTAGATAGGAAACATCCCATTTTATACTTTCCTATCAATTTTTTTTTGTTGTAAAGCAGATTTATAACACAGGACATATTTACAGTTATTTTTGTTATATTATATATTCAAACTGAGTAATCTTTACGTAGTAGATGATTGTCAGAACCGTACCTACCAGTTTAAATTCCAACCTGACTTGAAATATTGACTTCATTTCGTTGTAGGTGACCCCTTTAATTGCGCTTCCCATGTAGATTTTTGATACCCCCTTCGGAATTGTGAACATACTATAGTTCGCAAATAAGTCGACTTGCAGGCGCTCCAAGCTTGTAACGTTTTCCTTCTTCATTTCCATATGAGTTTCTAATAGTAAAATAAAAAAGTGATATAAGATTTTTTTTATATACTATATGCACCGCTCCATATTGGAAGAAGCTTTAATAGAGCAATTTTGATAAACTGTCACCTTCGCAGTCATAAAACCATCTTCCAGTCGTATTGCCGAAACTAGTAAAGCTCACATATTTAATATTTAACGGCTTTGGATCCTTATATGATAATAGGATTCCACCAATTGTCGGAATAGTAACTTCGAGAGTGCCATCTAACGAGAAAGATTAGTTTTAACCATCAGAATTTTAAATGTTAATTTCACAAATTTACCTGTCTTTTGTACAACAATAATTGGTGTAGGATCAATTCCATTTAGTAAACCATGTCGTTCGTTCCTTACAAGGTTGCCACCAAGCATTTGCCGACGAATTCCTGAGGCAGTGTTTCTATTTTGTCCAACCACTGTAAGGAGTGAAGAAATATAAAAATTCTTTATATCTATGCCACTACCTATCTTCAAATAATAAACCCGGTAAAAAATAATTAAAGAGGGAAAAACATTGTCACAGGAACCCAAACTGGCACAAGGGGACGCCGTTTAAAAAACTCGCTCACCCAACTCCCATTGCACGAAATTTCACGTGTCTTGAAACCGATGCCTGGGTCCGCACCGGTACCTGGAATTCAAACTAGGGTACACCGCGTGAACCAATGGGAAAGCACACGCGAAGTTAACCTGAAAATAAAAACAAGTAGAAAACCAGTAGCTTCACGCTTCAGATATGACGGCTTTTGTGTATTTCTTATATTACACAGGGTGTCCCGTTTATGATGGTACACATTTTAATACTGGATAGTACCACTTGTTTGGGGAAAATTGGTCCATAGGGTGGGCACTCTAGCTTGACCTTTCACAATTTCTCACTCACCCAGTCATTGAATCCCAGATCTGATAACATTTTCGGAGACTATATAAAATTTCTTATAAAAGGATATTTTTCAAATGTAAAGGTCATCATCACTTCGAAGATGTAACTGTCACACAAACCCCTTGATAAAACCTAGTACCAGAGTAAATCGTACGCTGAGTTGAATTCCTCTACAGTCATCCGAGGAGTAAATAAAGCTGACCTCGAGTAACTTGTCCAAAAATAGAATGCCCACCCCAAGCAGCATGTTCTCAAACTGAATTTAAACAAAAGAAAATTGTTAATACCTGGCCCGAATGAAACAGGCACGATCACTGTCATTAACGGTAACCTGGCGAATTCAAATATATCGAAACAGTGGTATCAGCTTATAGTAAACTACGTTGCGAAACGAGGTTCCACAACCGGCGTTCTTTGCGATCGATGGATTAACGGTAATGTCGTCCGTCCAGTCGTCCTCTATAATTCTGAATGCTGACCGACAAAGACGATGAACGATACCTTGATATAAATAGTGGCGTAGCACATGATCGGATTCGCGATCGACATGGAGTTCCAACCATGGTGTAAAAATTGATGGAAGCGTCTTCAACGCTATGGACATGTGATTCGCGTTGATCAGAATTTACTTGTTATAATTAACTTGACCATCGAATTCAGTTGGAAACAACTAGCTAACTGAAACAACGATGGCCGGAGAGGCTAGAAGGCAATTTGAGAGCTTCTCGACTCCATCCATATTAGACCTTTGAAGGAAAAACTGGTGCAATTGATCAACGGGGGGATCAATGGGTTAAAAGCAAAAGTAGAAAGTAATAAATAAATTAGCTTAGCTGGAAAGCAATTACTACATGCCGAAGACTAAAAATGGTCTTGGAACTAAACAAGTCATGGAACTGGAAGCTAAACGCTTCAGGTATGAAGGGTTTTGTGTATAGTTGATAGCATTTTTGAGTGGGCATTTGCCCTGTTTGTACCTAGCTACAGTATAGCCTTCATTACTGCAAAACTCGATGATTCTAGGATAAACTTAAGGGGGTTTCCACTCACAATGAATATGGAAAACCTAACCAAACCTATTATCAACTTTATGGGTACGGTACGGATAGTATTTTGATGCCCAGATACCATGTGCGTGAACCACCATATTTTTTTCAGATACTTGGTAGTTTCTGAAAGGGGGTCCTTGAAGTAGCTGACTCTTTCCGGCCCCCGCACTATCCTCCCCTTCTTTACAACCAATATCAAAGCTAATATCGGTTTCGGCCAGTACTAATCGAGACCTTTCATTTGACACCCCACGCCGCTATACCGGGTGAAGAAAATATACCCGTCGTTTGCTTGAAGGGCCCCTTGAAACTCAACGTTGAACTATGTTGCTCACTAAATCACAGGTTCCACCTTTTTACCAAATTTCGTATCAATAGTAGTAACCGTTTCTGAGATGATAAGGGTGACAGACAGACACAGCAGACAGCAGGCTACTCATAGCCAGGGTGGTAGATTCCATCTTACTGTATGCAGTAAATACATAAACTGAGTACGGTCACCAAAAGTACAACCCTAAGGGTATGTCCTGCCTTCAGGACCGTCTCAAATGATTCGGCGTTCGTCATCTCGGGAATGATATGGCATTATGGCGGTGCTAATTATTTCCAGACACTTGTCTGGAAGAAAAACTTTTAAATAACTTTCTTTCCTACGGAAGTGATCTACTCCCTAAAAGTTAGCTAGTCACTCAATAGCAGAGACCGTCTACTCATAGCTCTCACTTTGTAAACACCTCAATGAGAAGCGGGATCGATATTGGATTTAAATAAACAAATCAAATATATTAACACGTCTTTCATTCAACTCCTGCTATCAACCTAACCTGACAATTCCCAAAGTGGTAACTCCGAGTTTAAAAATGGAAAATTGCCGGGTTCAAGGTAAACGTAAAAGCAATGACAATGCTGAGAACCCGCAACTAGCCTGTAGACAAGCGTATGATTGCGACCGCTGTAAAGTAAGTACCAAATTTAGCAGACTTCAATCCCCATGACCATGAGATTTTATTAAAAATCGGGGAGGTACAGGGTAATATAGCCACTCACTCCAGCAATTAATAAAGGGGTTGTATCCCAGCCAGAAGCAGAAAACGAGATAGCTCATGGAGGACTCATATATGGGCGGCAATAAACCCTCCCAGTGCCTTCGCTATCTGCTTTGTCTCGGCCGTACTATAATTCCGGAGCCGCTGATGAGAATTCTATGGTTAAGACGCTTGCTCTTCAACAAATTATGATGGCCAGCCAGTACAAACTGCAGCCGACATAGCTGATAAGACCTATGCCACACTTCCGACAAGTATCCCCGGAACAACATCCACGCCTTCAGCAGCGGAAATCAGTTTAACGTAGCTAGTCCAGCAATTATAAGTCAGCTTGCAGAGCTAAACACGGTGAAACAAGAGTTCCAACTCAAGAATTCTTTCGGACGTTAACGTCGACGCTCTCACTCTCGATCGCATTCCCATCACTGGAGATTTAATGCCGAAGCCACCAAATGTGTGGAACCGTGTAACTGGACTTCGGGAACCGTGAAAGGTAACAAATGGCCCCGTTTACGTTTGACAAAAAAGCAAGAACACGGTTCCTCATAGACACAGGCGCCAATAAATGCGTTTATACGCGCTCAAAATTCAATCGGCCGCCAGCAAAACACCAATCGCTACATACGGAATTGCTAACCTCACACTCAACCTCGGCCTTCAACGGGATTTCCCATGGAGATTTTTAATAGCGGACATTTCTAGACCCATACTAGAAACAGATTTTTAGCACATTACGAAATCCTTCCAGATCTTCAGCACAGTTGTTTTCACAATTCAATAACTCACCTTACCTGTCAAGGAGAGATGGCAGATTGTACAATCTCAACCGTCATAACAATTACTGAAGGAACCCCTCACCATGACATCGTACATGAGTTTCCGGAAATAACTTAGAGCATTCTTGGGTATGTTAAATTTTTACAGAAGGTTCATAACCAGAGCAGTAATAGTACAGTCACCACTCAACAAGATTCTTCACGGCAAAATTAAAGGAAAATCACCAGCGAATCTACCGAAGCTTTTGAAGCCTCCAAAACCGCACTGGAGCAGTCCTTCAACAGCGGATTAATTGTTGCTGGCAACCATTGACTTTCTTTTCAAGAACAACGTTGTCGCGGACGCTTCATCGCGGATTGAGAAGTTGCAATCAATTGTCGATTACGCAAAGCTTACAGCGTCTCAGTCCACGGATGAAGAGCTCAAAATACTACAACAAGGAAACACAGGGCTTCGAGCAAAGCAATTCCAGGCTCCGGGGTTAGCTGCAAGCTATGGTGTGATCTATAGTACCATCCGACTTTACATCACTCACCCATTCCGAAAAACTGCTTTTAACAGTTTACACTCCAGCCCGTAACGATGGTCTAAAGAAAATTCTCCAACATCTGTACCAGGACCCATATCGAGTGGTCAGTAGAAAGGAGTGAAAGTTTCTCACCGACCATGAAAAATACCGTAAATACTTGTATAGGTTTAAATTGGACACACCATCTAAATGTCCAAATTGTGATGGGGCCCCGAAGGGCCCAGCACGCGTATTCTTCCAATGCCTAAGGTTGGTGGATAAAGGAAGGAACTTAGCGGAAACTCTAGGTGGAGTGATATCGCCGGAAAATTTTGTCCAGGGAATGGTAACTTGCTAGGAGCATTGCGATACGATCACCTCCATTATCTCAGCAATCCATGGGAAACTGCGAAAAGCGGAAGAAGTGAAGTAGGCGCGGTTAAGAAACCCCCGGGTGGAACAAAGGAGACTTAACTAGTGCGCTAACTCCACCCCGTGACGTAGTACCTAATGGTGGTTCTGCGTGGCAGGGTTACGTGAAACCTTAGAAATAAATTTAAAAAAAAGGTCGAAATAGCGGGTGAAACTAGAAGCAAGGAATCTAAGCGCAACGCAAAATGAATACGTCTGCGTAACAGTCCTATGGAACATTGTAGCGTGTATGGAGAGAAAAAATCTGGTTTGTTGAAAATTATGCAGGTAATCCGGACCCAGGGTGAAAACTATGGTAGGTCACCTATTATCCCTTTATTTGATTATAATAAAATATCCGGACCTTCAAAAAGATTCAAAAAGACTCGTTAAATAATTATGTAATGTAATGTAAAGTAACTTAATTCTTTCGGACACCTTCGCCTTCGCAACTAATGTCAAGAATAATATATGCTTCAAAAAGTACTAATTGAGACCTTTAGTTTAATACCCCACACGCCTATATTCGATGAAAACAAATATTGGGAACCTTCTTAAGTTCATCGTGAAGCAATGTTATTCACCGCATGTGTGGGAGCGCAGTTGCAACCTTTCTGTCGAATATCGTGTCAGTAGACTCAACCGTTTCTGAGAAAATTGCGTGTAACAGACAGACAGATGGACAGATAGACAAGAACACCTTAAAATGCGAAAAAATACTAAGCACATGATAATTTTACGTCACTATAATCAGTCATACCAGCGGAACACAAAAACCCAACAGCTCTGTTGCACCGCAAAATTTCCTTCTATACCAACCAGCAACTTTCATAACCCGCTATTATTGATATTATTGAAAAGCTAAGCACTCTTAATCCACTCTTACTGCCTTAAAGACCCGAGTCCTTACCAATTTCATACACATCATCGGCTTTTACAGCGTTAACCACTGGCGACAGCAGAATGTGCGCATCTCTCGCCGCTATTACATAAAATTTAAGGCGAAGCCTCTCATTTTCCTCTGGGTTATTCCGAATTTCGTCAGGAGAGAAAAATTTTTCATATAAGTGGTTTGGCCCAGCTCTATACTCCTTACAATTTATGAGCTCCGACCAACCCACATTACACCGGCTACCGAAAGTGCACTCAACACAAAGAACTAGGAAAAGGTCCAAGATTAAACCCGGAGTTATTTTCATTTTGCGATCTAGATGCAAACTAAGAAAGGGTTGGCCTTGCAGTCTACTTAAATTATGCGTAAACTATTGTAATTCACCAGTTCTTCTGGTAACAATATCTTAAACGCTATAGCCAATGCCAGGCTTCCGAACGAGATATCGCCAAAAGTCATGCGTAATAAATCTCGAAATTCAATGCTTCTATGTAGAAATGGGGACAAGTACGTGGATGATAATCAACACAAACAATTTTCCAATTACGCCTCTTTTGCAACCAAAAATACTGGAAAAAAATATTTGAAATGTGAAGAATAAAGGAAATGGAAATGCCCCAAATACTCGGTAACTTACTTTAACTGCTTCTTTTGATGAAGTGATGAGTTTGATGAAATTAATCTGCATCATGGCAAAGCCTCCTCTGCTGGCAGCAAGGCTCACAAAGCTCCAGGTTTACCCTCAAAGATACATACATATGTATGTATATTTTTCTGGTGCAGGGACCATAGATTCGGACACTAGAAACGGTTGCGATAAAAGATCCTCAAACCAAGGGCATGTGTTCTGAGATCAGAACTGTTAAAGACGACTATGCTATGCTGCGAACTTTTAAACTAATGAAATCTCCCGGAGTAGATGGCATTTTCTCAGCACTTATCCAGAGAGGCCTAGGAATTATCTTAGAGTCTCTTCTGAGGGTGGTAAGGGGGAGCATAGCACTGGGTTACATACCAAGGGCATGGAGACGGGCAAAAGTGGTCTTTATTCCGAAAGCGGGTAAAAAGGATCATTTTCACCCTAAATCTTTCAGACCAATCTACCTAACATCGTTCGTAAGCAAAACGGTGGAGAAGGTCATAGACAACTATATTAGAACTAACGTTCTAAAGCGTAATCCCCTACATCACTGTCAACACGCTTACCGGGCAGGACGGTCAACTGAAACTGCTCTGTAGCAGTTGACAGAGGTGCTACGGGACGCCATAGAAACAAAAGAAATTGCACTGTGCGCGTTTTTGGATATCGAAGGAGCATTCGACAACACATCGCACACAGAGATACAGGATGCCCTGAGCCGCAGAGGAGTGGGAAACACCCTAGCACTCTGGATGGGCAAAATGCTAGAAAGCAGACAAATAGAGGTACAAACAGGTACAAATTCTATTATCATGAACACCACTCAAGGCTGTCCACAGGGTGGACTACTATCGCCGCTGATGTGGAGTATGGTAGTGGATGAACTGCTGGACGTGTTAACTAATACTGGAATACAAGTCCAGGGCTACGCGGACGACATTGTTCTAATCTGTAGGGGCAAATATGAAGGTACCCTATGTGATAGAATGCAAACTGGACTAAGGGTTACTAGTGCCGGGTGCCGGAAGGTGGGACTGTGGATCAACCCAGCCGAAACCACCATAGTACCATTCACTAGGAGGCGTAAGCTTGATCACCTCAGAGCCATATCATTACATGATATGGAGGTGAAACGAGAAACAGAGGTCAAATATTTGGGAATTACGCTGGACCAAAAATTACTCTGGAAGACACATGTCGGAAACACTTGTCGGAAAGCCACGAGGGCTCTGATGACTTGTAGATCCATAGCAGGAAAAAAATGGGGTTGCAGCCCGAAGATACTACTTCGGATATATACTGCAATAGTAAGGCCAATGATTACCTATGGAGCTGTAATCTTGGCAGAAAGAACCCAACTCAGCACACAAGCCAGGGAATTACATAAGCTCCAAAGGCTGGCTTGCGTGTGTATCAGTGGGGCAATGAGGACATGTCCAACGGCATCCCTGGAGGTCCTTCTGGGACCAGATGCAGGCAAGGAGATCAATATTCAAGATGGCCGGTAGTATGAGTGAGGCGGGGAGCTGTCTAAATCGAAGGAAGATTGATATCCTTTCTAGGCGGTATCCCGAATTACTGATACCGAGGGACAACATGACGAGGTTTCACTTCGATAAGAAGTTTGAAACACGCTGGAGTAACAAGGTAAACTGGGAGAGCGTGGCTGCGACATACGGCTTAAATCAGCAACTGATTACTTGGTACACTGACGGAGCAGAAAGAGCGGGTGCCGGTGTCATTGGTCCAAGGAAAATGCACTTTGAGCCAATGGGCAGGTACGCTAGCATATTTCAGGCAGAAATTTACGCCATAAACAAATGTGCCTCCTTTAATCTGCAAAGGAACTACAGGGGGCAGAACATAGCTATTCTCACCGATAGCCAAGCAGCGATCAAGGCACTTAGGTCCAACCAGGTGAACTCTAAACTGGTATGGTCTCAAGACATTCTTGAAAGACTGAATACACTCGGCTCGTCCAACAAGGTCTGGATACTCTGGGTTCCAGGCCATGCTGGGTTGGAAGGCAATGAGACAGCGGGTGAACTAGCCAAGAAGGGAGCAGAGGTGCCTTTACACGGGCCAGAACCCTTCTATGGAATCGGAAACGGAAATGGTTATGAATCTAAGAAACGAAGAGAAACGGTTGAGGGAACTATATTGGGCGGGCCTACCAGAGATGGAGCAGTCCAGGGTGCTTATTGGGGGAGACGAACCCATGTGTACAAAGGATTGCTTAAACCTCACCAAAAAGAACCTCCGAATCATAGTGGGAATTATCACTGGTCATTGTCGGCTGAACTATCACCTAGGGAAGCTAGGGATATCTACGGACACTGCCTGCAGGTTTTGTGAGGAGGAGGACGAAACCTCTATGCACGTCCTGGGACAGTGTCCGGCACTTGTGCAAAGTAGGTCGATACATCTGGGAGAACACTTAATACCAGATGCAAAGCTGAAACATCTGGAAGTGGGGAACATACTAAAGTTCCTAACGGTTACAGGCCTGCTTGAGATACTATGATCAACAGGTACACTATAACCAGTAAAAGGGGCACAATAGTTCTTCAAGGACGCGGTGCGACTTTCCCTTAACAGAATAATAATGCTATGCTGCGGTCATCTTACAATGCGGAGAAAAAACGATATAGTTGCTTTTCCTTACTTACCCTATGATTCTTCGTATCCTCCGGATCTGGTAGCGAATGCAGAATCAAGTGGTCTTGAACTTTTAATGATGATTGTTGGGAAGCTATTTGATTTCATCACTTCAGCCGGTCGACTACTAACGTAGAGTGTGCCAGTATGTTGGTGGAGCGAAGAAGAAATGAAGTAATAATTTGTACAAAGTAAAACGATTCCCTAGTGGAACCAAAAACTACAAAATCTCAGGAAATCAACCAGATGGCTTCTTAATCGCCCTTGTAAAAGAAATAACAGTGAAGACTGGTTAAACTTCCCAAACTAATAGCGTGAATACAAGAGACTCGTTAAGTGCTTGAAACATCACTCCTTCAGAATGTACTATGAAGCACCCGAGGCCCAAATGGGCACAGTCTTCAAAGGGATAAGTCGACCAAATTGAATTCTCTTAAAAAACTGGATGGAACTTTCACCAACTCGAGAGTTGAAGAACAGATTCCCTCGGAAGTACACCATCCCGGAAAACAGGTGACAGAAGTGAGAGGGAGAGAATTGACCCTGTGAGATCAGCTGTTACTAATGAAGAGGCGAGAGCTGCTACATATACTATCCTTTGGACCCTTGAAAGCACCTGGCATGGATTGCATCTATCCAGCAATGCGAAAGGAGGGCACTTGAAACAGCTTCTAAGAAATATTTTTAGAGGATGTTTTGCTCGGGGCTACGTGCCTTCTTCTTGGTAGAAGGAGGAAGGAACCTTGCTTGGAGGGTTTGCGGAAACCCCAGCTGGGCGAGACTATGAAATCGGTAATTATCGAGGATAAGATCGGCTGGGCTATGAACAGCTTCTCCGCATATAAATCCCCATTCTCAGATGGCATAATACCAGTCATGCTACAGAAGCAGCAGGAAAGGGTTGTGCCGTGGTTTGTTAAGATTTACCGAAGCTGCATCTCTTTAGGATACGTACCACAGTCCTGGAGGGGCGCACGAGTGGTTTTCATACTGAAAGCCGACAGGCGCGGTCATGAGTCCGCGAAGGACTTTCGACCACTCAGCCTAACCTCTTTCGTGCTGAAGACCCTAGAGTGCGTCCTGGACATTCACTTCAGGATGATTATGGAAAGAACGCCGTTCTCTAAGTCCTCAAAGGAAAATCCACTGAAACCGCCCTCCACGAGGTAATTGGCACGGTTGAGCGGTCGCTGCAGTACAAGCAGTATAGCATAGCTGCCTTCTTGGATATAGAGGGAGCTTTTAACAACGTTAGTACCAACGCCATCAAGGAAGCCTTGACCGGTATTGGATTTGAGGGGTATCTCACGCATTGCATTATATCTATTCTAAGTACCAGGATAATCCAGTCGCATCTTGGAGGCAACCACTTGATCAGAGCTGTGAACAGAGGCACGCCCCAGGGTGGCGCCATCTCACCGGTGCTCTGGTTAATAGTAATGGAAAAAAATTTACGTACATTTAACAGTAGCGGAGTGAAGGTGGTGGCGTATGCCGACGACTTGGTGATATTAGTATCAGGGATGTTTCTGTCCATTATGAACGACATCATGGACATGCCTGTGACAGCGCAAGATGCGAACTCAGCATAAACCCAACCAAAACGCAACTGATTAATAAGCCTCGCCGCGGTAATTAGCAGGTTAATAGGTTCACAGTTTAAAAGTAATTTAAGTAATTTGAGAATAAGTATAAAAGAACCTTATAATGGCAATTGTTTTTAGTAGCTTTGCACTGATGGAGGGGGTGAGTTGCTCCTGAAATATATATTTACATTTAAAACTAAAAATTGTAGTTTGAACGGAGCTACCCCTTATCTATCAATTTTAGGCTAGACTGCAAGTAGCAGGCAAAAATCTAATCTCTTAGACATTTTAAATAATTTTAATGGGACCCCAGGGACGCGAAGACAGTACCCAGCACCGTTAAGAGTCGCTCTACAACATCAGAGTGGCTCTTCGCCCTTGGATCTTTTGATAGTTATGCACCAGCAGGTACGGAAGACCTAAGCATCGTATGGTTTGGACGAACCAACTCAATGAATTTATAATCCATCAGGGTACCGACACTGACTACATGACGCGTTCATAACCCGATTTCTGGAACTAAGTCATGTTCCGGAATAGATTTTCGTCAACCAGTACCAGATGATAGTGAATAACTGCCGAGTTGCCCAACGAACTAGGCAACAAATCTTCCAAGAGGTTTCACTTAAGCTCGATCTGGAGTCATCAACTTACCGCACTAGGACCAACACAAGCACACCACCTGTAGGGCATTACATGAACTCAGTAGGCAGGAGAAGCTTAGTAACTGGGGATGTCGACCTAATTTGTAATGAGGCTTTGACCGCAGTCCAGGTCGCATTCACAGAATATGCTGAGATTCCCCCAGACGCTAGGCCAAAGATCCCCGAGATTACTGTGACAGAGTTTGGTCTACGTTGCAGTTGCCACGGATATTCGTCTCCATAATCAACAACTTGGAGCTAATAACAAAGGTATGCATAGGAGGACTTTACCATTCTGGATATTGATAAGATAATATTATTGAGTTGATAAGATTCACAGCTCATAGGGTAAAGGCAAATCATTTTAATCAAATGATTGTCGATCCGAAATTAATCCCACATTTTTCCACCAAGAGGATAACGTTTCTCATCCCCAAGGAACAAGGTGCCCCTTCAAAATGTCAACCGTGATCGTGTCTTCCTACCATCTACAAGGCCTTCGCTTCAGTTCTCTGTGGAGCAAAAACGATGCATAAGAGGTTCCCAAGGCTGTAAAGAACAGCTTATGATCGATACAGTAGCTGTGAAGCAGGCTGTCCACTAAAAACGAAATATCTCGACAGCCTACATCAATTATAAATCAGCCTTCGACTCCATATCACATTCGTGGTTACTACAGGTATTACCCTTGTACAAAATCACCTTCAATATGGTTCTTCTCCTGAGAACAGTGATGAAGAATTGGAGCACGAAGCAATCAGTATCCTCACAAACATCAGGAGAGATACCAATCAGGCGTGGCGTCTTCCAAGGCGTCAGTTCAGCAGAAATATCGGCATGCAGCTAGGCTTGGAGAAATGTCGCATGGAAACAATTGTTCGGGGAAAACACACCGACAACGAAGGATACAGCCATAATAACATCCGAATTGAGGATATGGATTCGGACGACGGACGACGAATACTTCGGCATATTACAAGCGACAACACGTGCTGTGAAAATAATGAAATCTAAATTGCTGGCGGAATTTGAACGGCATCTGGATCTTGTTCTGAAAACAGAGCAGTTCGTTAAAAATAAAATCATGACAATCAACACCTTCGACATTCCCATCCTTCTTTATACTTTTGGTGTGACACGGTGGAGTAATACGGATTTAGAATCTGTCAGCAGACGGGTAAGGGTAGTTCTTGCAAACAATAACATGTATAATAAGGCTGCCGAAAGATTGAGGATCACTGTCCCACGTGTGTCCGGATAGCTGAGTGATTAGAGCACAAGGTTGTCATACGGAAGGTCGCGGCAATAGAATTTGTATCGTGATTTGGCGTTGGATACCGGTTGATTCAGCTGTGAATAAGTACCTGAGTCAAATAAGGGTAATAATCTCAAGTGAGCGCAAAGCTGACCACATTGCCTGTATCGTTACGGTCTTGAAGGAAACGCTCTAACACGCTTCAAGGTCTTGATAAAATATGGATTGTTGCGCCAATTACACCAGACTGCAGTCATGGCAGATAATAAATTATCTCCTTTGAACTTGAAGAGCAGAGAATGGGATCCAATGTCGGATGTTACTTCAGTCTAACAGAAAATTCACCTTTGGAAAAGAAATCCATCCACGGAGCTCATATCAATAATTTGTTGTTGCCAGGCATTGACATCGAAACCTCCAACAAATGATTGACTAATGGTGTACTTTTCTATGCGGCCGAAGCGTCCCTAACTTCGTTTCAGGATGCTTCGCTCCCAACAAAAAATTACAAACGCTACATCCTTCACTACTCCTCAATCACCAACTCCAGTTGTAGGTTATGTAACTGCAAAGAGGAGACCATTCAGCATATAACATCTGCGTGCAGGATGTTGAGCAGTACCGAGTACACCAATCGTCATAACCCCGTCTGCACGATTCTCCATCAAAAGCTTGCGTTAAAGTATAACTTAGTGGCAACCTACCGTCCTTACTATAAGTACACTCCGCAGAAAATTTTGGAAAATGATCGGGCCAAACTACTGTAGGATCACACTATTGCCGCCGACCACAGTGTTAATCACAATAGACCTGATCTGGTTCTGCTTCTCAATGAAGAACGAGCATGCTTCATAATCGATATAGCCGTCCCGTTGGACTGGAACACTGTTGAAAAACAGCAAGAAAAAATCCGAAACTGGGGCCCTTTGGCAGTACCACTTGTAATTTGAGCGACGGGAGTAGTACCGCAAAATTTACATAAAGCGCTGAAAATGCTCGGTCTTAGGGCTGGACTATACATGGAGATCCAAAAAGTGATTGTGAGTGTGTGTGGGCTTCAGTCTTGATTCGTACTGTCTTCCATTTAAGATCTATGTCTCTATAGTTTAGAATCAGCGCCTCACTGCTTGAAGTGTTTGCAAAAACCGGAACGTAGCAATATATTTTCGCATGGGCGCACACACTTTGCTTTGAAATGCATCATCACTGTGATGCGGGCCTTTGGATGTTGCCTTCAGCCCATCCTTAGGTTGGTCGCCCGTTGATCCGGTTGGGCGGGAAGAGGGTTCGTTGGCATCTTTTTTAACTATATATGGTATATATATGTATATATGGCAATGTGGCCTCTCTTCCCACACCTTCTACATCAATGGAATCGATCAATTCCTCTAGTCCATGACTTCGCATCGTGCCCAAACATAATTCATTTAAAGCACCGCTTTAGCGAAATCTGTTCTCTTAAGCGGCAGACTACCCATCCATTCCTTACTTTTCCGACCCAAATTTCTGCGCTGCCTGCACGGGTAGTTGTTTTATAGTCGTTTAAGTACCCACATAGGCTTTTCAACAACCAACAAGTCTGTGAACTCTAAAAGTACAGGGACCAACCGCACCAGGCGCAGAAGTTTTACCAACAAGTCAGCAGGATGAAGCCTTATACACCACGATGCTCATCCTGCCGAGACAAAGAGGGAAATCTAATTTCCGATAGAATGGGCATATTGAAACGATGGGTTGAGTACTTTGATGAGCTACTCAACAACCAGAACATCGGCGAGTTAAAGGTCCCGCCAACTGAAGACAACGGTCAAATACTGCCACCACCAATTATAGAAAAAACAGTTCAATTCATCTGCTTAAAAATCATAAATCGCCAGGAGCCGATAGAATTACAGTCGAATTAGTTAAATTTGGAGGCGGCCAATTACACCAAGTGATTCATCAACTTGTGCTCAAGGTATGGCACAGCGAATCAAAGCCTGACGATTGGCAACGAGGCATTATCTGTCTCATACATAAAAAGGGAGATATCACACAGTGCAGCAATTATAGAGGTATCACGTTGCTGAGTATCATCTATAAGATATTCTCCTCTATCTTGCTAGGCCGGATAGCCCCATACGCCCAGAACATCATTGGCCCAATCCAAAGAGGCTTCACTCCAGGCAAATCAGCAACAGATCAGATTTTCTCTATGCGGCAAGCGATGGAAAAACTGTTGGAATATGAACAACACTTGCACCATCTATTCATCGACTTTAAAGCCGCCTATGATGACTAATGTGCAAGGCCAGATAAAAACAGCAGGATCACTCTCAAGACCATTCGACATCAACAAGAGTCTACGACAAGGGGATGCCCTATCATGCGTCCTCTTTAAACTGGCCCTCGAAAAAGTGATCCGTGATGCTGAGCTAAATGCAAGAGGTACGATCCTCTTTAAGTCCACCCAACTACTGGCCTATACTAACGATATCAACATCATGGGAAGAACCACCCGAGACGTACAAACTGTCTTCATCCAGATCGACGAGGCGGCGCGTGATCTTTGGCTGCATATCAATGAAGGCAAGACAAAGTATATGGTGGGAACGTCAGCATCAAAAACCAACCAACCAACAATATCAAACCGCACTGGTCAAACAGGAAGAATAAAGATAGAAGAATACAAATTTCTCCTATCTAGGGTTGAAAATCACAACCGATAACAGCTACGATGAGGAAATCCGCACACGATTGTTGTCAGCCAACAGAGCCTATTTCAGCTTACAAAAACTGCTCCGTTCGAAACGTCTCACCAGAGTCCTCATGTATTCCTCGGAGACTTGGGTTCTTAGCAAGAAGAATTGCGAACTCTTGGCCGCGTTCGAGGAAAGAATCCTCCGAAGATTGGCCCGCTACATGAGGATGGATGATTCCGCAACCTACATAACGACGAAATATATGAACGATACCATGACCGCCCGGTTGTGGATAAAATCCGGCTCAATAGGTTACGGTGGGCGGGTCACTTAATCCGTATAAACGAGGATGATCCCACCCGGAAAGTCTATAAGGGCAATATCTATGTTAGAAAAAGAAGACGAGGCAGACCCTGCCTAAGATGGAGCGATAACGTAGGTCAGGACGCAGACAGCTTTTAGGGATATCTAATTGGTGGACCTCGGCACAAAACCGGGATGTCTGGAGTTCCTTATTAAGGCAGGCCTAGACCGGATACCGGTTGGTGCGTCGTTGATGATGATGATAGGCTTTTCGCAAGCACATAATAGACTTCTCCGCAAGTTCCTCCAACTTAAATTGTGTTGTAAGGGACTACAGATTACTCTTTTCAATGTCACTTCATCAAGGTCCTTACCTTGCATGTAGGTTTCATGTTTTTGGGCATACACTGCGATATTCTCCCCAAGTGAGTTTTTAACTTAAGTACGAAAACCAGCAGTTTTGCTCACGCTGGACTCTTTCAGCGCGAACGTGAGATCCTTTTTTTGGGTTCTTCTTCTTCTGTTGACATTTCCGCTAAGATCTTTTAGGTCGGGATTAGCTTCAGCCTATCTCCGCATAGGACGGATTACCCTTGTTAGAGGGCTCTGGTCGAATTCACACTTTTGATTTTCTTTTCGCTTCTTTGTTGGTAACTTGAATTCATTCTGCTTGAGTTGCAGAAAGCGAGCTTTCTGAAGGCCCTTGTTCCTATCCAAGGCGGTGTTGACGTTTCGGTAGCAGTAAAACTTGGAAATTTACAGGTTGCAAGCCCCCTTATCCCTTGTAGTCATCGTTTACGACAATCAGGGAAGACTTTGAATGTACCCTTAAGCATCAACTCATAGGGCGATTCCCCATATTGATTTCGAAAATGTGATGCTTACATTCTCAATTTTTAACGGCTATCAAATGCTTATGTATATATATAAATTGTGTTGTAAAATGTTTGAATTCTTAGTGCAATTCTTTTGTTTTTGTATTTCCGAAGGAAGCATTTCGTATATGCGCGTCAAATTCCGAATGGATGAATCAGAATGATATTTGCCCTGACATACTCGCACAAAATAACTAAATTAATCGTATTTATCTCTAAAAAATGGGTTTACTCACTAGATTTGTATAGTTACACTGTTGCTTTTGCCTCGCAATTTTAATTAAATGGAAACAGACTTTATATTAAAATTGATAACATTATAATGCGAACAGGCTGGAGCGAACACAGAAAGTTATCGAACGCAATGCTAACTATCGAAGGTTTGTTGCTGCTCGTACGCTGTTTGGATGTTTCATCTTTTGTGTGTGCTGTTCGTCAAGTCTTCCCGTCTAAGTTGAAATTCCTCGATCGATTACAAAGCTTGTTGGTTGCTAAGATTTGACCTCGCCAGTTGGTATTATATGATTCGTCACTATTGTAATTTTGGCATTTATTCATTCTTTCCTATGTCTCATCTCTTGAATCAGGCGCAAGATGACAAATAGTACTAGGAAAACCCCGTGATTGAGCCTGTGGTTGAATTCCTTTTCAGATTGGATGAGGTAAATCTGTTTGGTGTTATCAATGTAGAACCCTCGCATCAGTTCCAAGGATAATATTTCCTGCAATTCTCTTGCCTTGGCTCTAGTTGGAATAGTTATTTTTTGTTACGTTCATTGTTATGCAGTGCATTAAGAATATTACCCTATCTAAAAGTTTTTTTAAACAATATTTCGAATTTTTTTAGTGAGTTCTAATGAGTTCTGCATGTATTATTTGTAATAAATATAAAAAATAAACAAGTGGAGGCTAAGCACTTCAAATGTGAAGGGTTTTGTGTATTGCTTATATAAGGATATTTGAGCGGACGGATGTCCTATTTGTAGATAGCTCACATTTAGTTTTTGAGACCATTCACTTTAGTATGACAAAGACATTTAAAGTCTTAAAATGCATAAAATTTGCACAAAAATGAAAAACCTGGTAATATTAAGTTCTATAGCCTTCATTACTACAGAACTTAATGATTCTAGGACAAACTTAAGGAAGGTTCCCAGACAATTTCTAAAAAATATAATTATAATGAATATGATAAGATCGCAACAGCCGGTATCCGGTCCAGGCCCACTTTAATAAAGAACTCCAGATATTTTGGTCCGCGGTCCACCAATTCGATATCCCCAAAAGGTGTCTGACGTCCTGGCGACTTTTTGGACTGAATCATCCCCATCCATACGGATTAAGTGATCCGCCCACCGTAACCTATTAAGCCGGATTTTATCCACAACCTGACGGTCATGGTACCGGCCAAGAGTTCGCAGTTTTCTTGCTAAGAACCCAAGTCTTCAAGGAACATATGAGGACTGACACGATAATTGTCTTTTACAGTAAGAGTTTTGACCCTATGATGAGATAGAGATGAAATAGGTTCTGTTGGCAGCCAAAAACCGTGCCCGGATTTCATTGTCATAGATGTTATCGGTTGTAATTTTCGGCCCTAAATAGGAGAAATTTTCAACGGTCTCAAAGATGAAGTCTCCTATCTTTTTTGTTTTCGTTTGCCCAGTGTGATTCGGTGTTGTTCGTTCTTTGGTTTTTGGTGCTGACGGTATCACAATGTACTTCATCTTGCCTTTATTAATGTGCAGTCCAAGATCTTGCGTCGCCTGCTCGATTTGAATGGAGGCAGTTTGTACATCTCGGGTGGTTCTTCCCATGATGTCGATATCTTTAGCATAGGCTAGTAGTTGAGTGGACTTAAAAAAGATCGTGCCTCCCGCATTTTCCTCAGCATCATGGATCATTTTTCCAGGGCCAGAGGACGCATGATAGGGCATCCCCTTGTCTTAGACCGTTGTTGATGTCGAATGGCTGGAGTAATCCTGCTACTTTTGTCTGGTCCAGCACATTGACCAGAGTCAGCCTAGTCAGTCTTATCAATTTCATCGGGATACCGAATTCTCTTATGGAGGTGTACAGTTTTACTCTGGCTATGCTATCATAGGCGACCTTAAAGTCGATGAAAAGATGGTGCAACTAATGTCCATATTCCAACAGTTTTTCCATCGCTTCCCGCAGAGAGAAAATCTGATCTATTGTTGATTTGTCTGGAGTGAAGCCAATTTGGTATGGGCCAATGATAATCTGGGCGTATGGGGCAAACCCACCTAGCAAGATAACGGAGGTTATCTTATGAATGATACTCAGCAACATGATGCCTCTATAATTGCTGCACTGCGTTATCTCTCCGTTTTTTATGTATGAGACAGATAATGTCTCTTTGGCAGTAGTCAGACATTGATTCGCTGCCCCACATCTTGAGAATAAGCTGGCGTAATTGGTCGCCTCCATATTAAACTAATTCGGCTATAATTCCATTAGCTCCTGGCGACTTATGATCTTTAAGCCCATGAATTGCACAGACTGTTTCTTCTATTCTTGGTGATGGCAGTATTTGTCCGTCGTCTTCCATTGGTGGTTCCTCTAAGTCGCCGATGTTCTGATTGCTTAGCAGTTCATCAAAGTACTCAACCCTTCTTTCTAACATGCGGTTGGTCCCTGTACTTTTCGAGTTCATAGAGTTGGTTCTCCCAGTCTTCCTTTTTCCGTCTATGAAGTCGCTTCTCCGCTCGCCGGAGTTCGTGATAAATCTCCGGGCGTGCTCGCGTCCATTGAGAATGCAACATTACTCGATATGCGGCATTCTTCCGTTCCGTTGCTAGCTTACATTCATCGTCGAACCAGCCGTTCCGACTCTTTTTGCGACTGGGGCCAAGTATTTTTGTGGTCGTATTAATTATAACGTGTTTCAGGTGATTGGGAAGATAATTTGTTGGTGCTTCATCTCCAGGACCTCTGTTGACTGTGGTTATCGCGTAATCAATTTCCCCCTTATAGATGTTATGGAGGGCTGTGCTGTGGATGACTTCACCTGATTGTCAGAGGGGATTCTGGGTGGTGTTGTTATTCGAGCCCAGACCACCATACCAACGAGATAGTGATCCGAGTCCTAGTTGGCCCCCCAATATGTTCTGACATTCATCAAGGCTAAAAGCCGCCGCCGCTCCGCCTTTTGATCACATCGCCACGGGTGACTGCTTTGTGCGCCGGCCAACTGCTTCGTTAAACATTGTATCAGGCTAGGGTAGTATAATGGGACGCCGCAGAAAAGGTTTTCTCTCTCAATCTTAGCTTAAATAGTGTTAACTTGAGCTTGGTATTGAGATAACTGCTTTTTCAACTTTAAGACAAGGCAGCGAAAGCAGATCTGGTGCTGTTAATGCATCGAGCGACATTCAGTTCGATGCCACCGTCGGCAGAAACCACCCCATCTAAATATACAAACGGATGAACGCTTTCGAACCACCAGAGTGAGAACTTTGATTTTGTTCGGAGCCACTTGGACATAGTTTACGGCCCAAAGAGGAAAGCAAACACATGTCATCAGCATAGTCGAGGTATTTGAGGAAAGATGTCATACTTCATTGAACTCCTCCACCTCCTCCGGGCAAGGCAGCAACAAGAACCTCTTCGACAACTTTTTCACCAAGGGAGCTAAACTACCTAAAGGCCTAATAAGGAAAGGGACAAAATCACAAAAAAAAACTAACACCCGAGGGATGGACGGCGAGGGACTAACCTTGAGCCGATTCTTGCACATACGCTCGAGTAACCCCCATCTTCCATTCTTCTTCATAAGGGACCTGATAACATGGTGGCCCACCCTCATCGAAATGTTTGTCCCCTGTCGCTGGGAGGAACCCGAGAGCAACTTATACACCCATCTCCGGCATTTTAACATGCGGACTTAACCACTGTCCGCAAACTAGGATTATTAAAAAATATTGAAAGCTAAATTGTTGGTGCCGTGTTAAACTTTTTTTTTAAATTTTGGCTTCTTTAATGAAAAAAAAATATATATATATCGAATAAATCGCAATTATCGACCGAAAAATCATGTTCTGAATAAGTCCTGAAAATTTCGTAGAATTTCGTTAGATATATTTTGGGCTATGGTGGCAGCAGATTTTCAACATGCAGTTTCGAGAAATACGCATTTGAAAAGTAGCATACGATTTTCAACCATAAAATCTTAACTGACCGTTAATCGGTTATACCTAGTCCATAAACCTTAGGTTTCTTGAAGAAACACATCTAAACCCTTGGCTTCAATTCTTATGATTTTAGTGAAGTCATTTGGACGAATAAATACGCGGTTTATTACGGCGATCGACATAAACCTAGCATGTGACATTTTACCTGTTTAACACTACTACACTCACCTGTAGCGCTAGATTTCTTTGTCTAAATGTATATGCAGCCGGTTGCTTATAACACTAAGTTCTGAGTTGCCCAATTGATCTCCACTATCATGTGGTGATCGCTGGGAGCTCTTTCTTAATGAAAAATTGGAGACGGAGAAGGATGAAGGCGAGTGGTCTGCGCTTAAAAACGGGACAAATTGTACCAACTCCAGGTTGAGGGTTGGGTAAGGCTGACAACCCTACTGGAAGACAACTTGTTCCGAAACACAAAATAAGCCTCAGACTGACTTGACAAAACATCGACGAACCCAGCAAGGTAAACGGAATAATGATTTGCGCATTTTCTAAAGGAACGTGTGCTTCCCGTGCAGAGCTGGAGCTGCCAAGCAGCTAACCAATACCCTATCCCAGTATAGGACTGATGTAACAGCGTTGCAGGAGATGCGTTGGATTTTATTATATTATACTGGCCATCCAGTAAATCATGTGCTCAGAGTACATTTCGTAGTCAGCCAAAAAATGAAACCTGCTGTTATCGGCTTTGACAACATAGGCGAATGACTAACCACTCTGAGTCTACAGAGTCGGAGAAGGAAACCTTGTACGAGGCAGTAGAATGAACCTTCGAAGGCTATCCCAGGTATAATATCAAAATCATACTTGGGGATTTTAACAGCCAAGTAGGGGCCGAGCCCGTATTCAGTCGATACTTTGGTTCCCATAGCTTACATCAAAATACAAATAAAAAATGTAGACTCCGATCACTATCTCGGCATATTTTTTTTTTAAGGATTGCGGGGTCCTAAGTCCGCATCCACTTGATGTTGGTCCGGTGCTCCGAACCCGAATAACAACACCAAGTAGAATCCTATCACCTATAAGGGGGAAATGGGTACCACAATAACCACAGTCAACTAAGATACGAGAGATGAAGCATCAACAAATGATCTTCACAATCACCTGAAAAACGTTATCATTAATACGGCCGCAAACATACCCAGCCAAAAACGAGTCGGAACGGCTAACTCGACGATGAATACAAGCTAGCAACGGAACGGAAGATTGCCGCATATCGAGTAATGTTGCATTCTCAAAGGATGTTGGTACGCGCGGGGACTTGGCAGACCAGTCGAGAAGCGACTTCGTAGACAAGAAAAAAGAAGCCTGGGAGAACAAGTAAGTCTGTGAACTCGAGAAGTGCAGGGAACAACCGCACCAGGCGCGGAAGTTTTACCAACAAGTTAGCAGGATGAAGCCTTACACACCTCGATGCTCATCTTGCCGAGAGAAAGAGGGAAATCTGATTTCCGACAGAATGGGCGTATTGCAGCGATGGGTTGAGCATTTTGATGAACTATTGAACAACCAAAACATCAGCGAGTTGGTGGTCTCAACAATTGAAGACGACGGACAAATACTGCCATCAGCAAGAATAGAAGAAACAGTCCATCAGCTTAAAAATCATATGCCTTCATCCAGATCGAGCATTCGGCGCGAGATGTTGGGCACACATTAATGAAGGTAAGACGAAATGTGAAATGTCGGCACCAGAAACCAACCTACCAACCATCAGACCCTGCCTGGGATGTAACAATGGCGTAGGCCAGGGTGCCAGACAGCTTTTAGGGATATCAAATTGGTAGACGGCGCAAAACCGGGATATCTGGAGTTCCTTATTAAGGCAGGCCTAGACCGGATACCGGTTGTTACGCCGTTGATGATGATGATGAATCCAGGCTTCGGGTACCGTTACTCGCAGCGAGCGTAAGGATTTGACGTACGCAGTCTTCTTCTCCTGTAGTTTTTGCCTATCGCAAATCTTGCCAAACGGCTTTATCTGCTGAGAGTTACCTTCTGGGTCAACCGTCACATTTACCGAAGTAAGGACAATGAACGTTAAATCATGGAACCTTAGGTTGAACCTCGTCAATATTCCAAATTTTCGTTTCTAACTCCAAATTTATCGCTCAAAAGCATGACTCGCATGGAAAAAGAATTGAGTATAATACTGAAGCTACTTGAGCGAGCAATCCTCCCTGCACTTTCATGGCGGTCCGAGTTCTAGGGCGGGATTCAGCTTCTATAAGTCGCTGTTAACTGGACTGATGCCGCATGCGAACTTCTTACCACATTCTTCACAGTATGCCTACTTTCTGTAGCAGAAGAACAGTTTCTACCAGTCAAGCCACCATTTAGTTCATCGAACTGTGTCCTTTTCTTTAAGTAGGACTAGCCCTAATCGAAAAATTGCGGCCCTTGAATATTCCGCCTCTATCGTTTTTACAAATGTCCCAGGTACTCACTTTGTAACATCGCCCGAAATTGCGCCTGCAACGTCTGAATTTTATCCCACCATTTAACCACGGGTCAATCCTCCTTGCTCTTTGCCCATTGGTGAAATGTATGCCGGAATCAGCAACTATTGTTCATTACCGGATAAGAAGAATTGCCATTTAAGGTGGCCTCTGAGAAACAAACTCTTGTATAGAAATCCTCGTATGTAAGGAATGGCATTAAGGCGT
Source organism: Hermetia illucens (assembly GCF_905115235.1). Lineage (NCBI taxonomy): Eukaryota > Metazoa > Arthropoda > Insecta > Diptera > Stratiomyidae > Hermetia > Hermetia illucens. The sequence goes on along the minus strand of NC_051852.1, from coordinate 110,212,477 downwards.
TTCTTTAACATAGGGTTTAAAATTACCGACCTCAAACAATCCTTCATAATGGAGGTTTTCATATCAAATAATGCGCTGCTGCAATGCTTTGTCTAGAATTTAGCCGTCTCCTACCAAATTGGTACCGTTGTCACAGTGAACTGATTTTAGCTCTCCTAATCTACTTGTGAAAGGCAGCCAGGTACGCATTAGGTCGGTACAAATTTTTTAGTGCAAAGCCTTTGTTAACATGGATACAAATATATAGGCTTTGATTTCCAGAGGCACCCAACTTTTATTTGAAAAGGATCGCATAGATCGGTCCCACCATCTCAAATTCACAAGAAAGGGACACTCGTTCTATTATACAAATAGATCTGGCGTTTTGGGTTCTACCATCTACACTTGTTCGAATGCATTTCGCACACCCCTAACCCATTTTTGTCTGCTGTTGTAAACCAGATATATAACATTTTTCCGAAATCAATGTCATGGTCAACCATGTGTCAGGTTAATCATTGTTCTCAAGAGTTTGTTTAATGATTAAATCCGTTAGATGGGATTTTCCCAGAATAATGAGGTGCTTTTGACGGAATGAGATCAAAACGTTGCTTAATTCTTCTCCGCCTCGTAAGAGGCAGCTTCCATGCTTTTCCAAAAAAAGTGGAGAACTCGGAACTGACACTGCATCTCCAACGGAAGCCCTCAGTTCAGCCTTGCTATTTCTTTAACAAACTGTTCGATTTGCTGGAACCGAATTATCACGCTTGATGTCTTAATTCTCCATCTTAAGCATCGCGCCACGGTATTCACCAACCGACTAAATGACAAACACCGTGGAATAATATCAGCGGAGGAAGTTTGATCCTCCTTCGCTACAGACATAGGGCTTACGGTAGTATTAAATACAAGAAAAGGCGTACCATCAACCTTTCGTCTCTTAAAAGGACTGTAGAACCACAGCGGGTACACGCTTCGGAAGGCACCATCAACTGCTTTGCTCGAACATGATAAATATTAAATATATGGTTGCCACTCACCCCTTCTTGGGTCATAGCGCGTCAACCAAGGCGACACCCCAATGTACACAGTATCTTGAAATGCGGTTCAACTCCTTTCAAGACTTCCCCAAATGCGCGCCTACTCCTCCACTCTTAGAGCCTACCTCCTCTACTCTTAGGGTGACCCACTCGTCGGCCATCTTGGAAGAGTAAGTTCCACTGCATGGCATAACCAGCAGTGGAATTCATCACATCGGTCACGGGTAAATGCCTTGTGCAGCAACCAAGTTCTTTGTTCATAATTGAACCAAGTCAACGAACCCCGATGTTACTTTACAAGGCTTTACGAAAACTTCGCTTTTGAGTAATAGTGGAAGCAACTTTCCATGTGCTACTCCCTTTTAATAACACAGAAAGAACATTAGTGCAAACAGTATTAACATAATCTTGACGTTGAGATAACTGCGAACCTAGCGTTTCAATGCTTCAAACGACATTCAGGTCGGTGTCACCGTCGCCAAAAACCACGCTTCCTAGGCATACAAATTGATCAACCACTTCGATACTCTGCCCAATAATTTAGATAGAGAGAGTGCGATGTCCCGTAAGACTGAGAACCTTGGTTTTGGTAGTGTTTATTTTCAGCCCAACTCTATTTACCTTTCTTTTCAATTCCAGAGCCATTTGACCAGGATCCATGACCCGGTGAGAGAGCAAACAGATGTCATCAGCAAAGCCAAGATCTCTGAGGAAAGATGTTATACTCTATTCCAGGTCTTCCGGACAGCATAAAGAACGTCACTGAGAACAAGAAGAAATAACATCGGTAACAAGAGCTTTTACTTCGGTACAACACGCCATGCCATGCAAAGAACACGCCAGATACACTGTCGAAATTGATGAAGAGCAAGTGAAGCAAAGATCTAAACTCCGTGCACTCTTCCAAAGTGTAGGATGTTGATGTGGTCTATGCGGGAGGACCCAGACCGGAAACCAGCTTGGCCTCTGTCGAACAAGCTTTCAAGATGTTCTTTGATGCCTTCCAAGATTATTTTAACAATTATTTTTGCGACGGCAGGGAGCACGAATATACACCTCCAATTGCCCCACTCAAAACGAATGCCTTTGGAATCTTAACCATCGTCCCCATCTACCACTCTCCGAGAACGGTCTCGGATTCCCAGATTTATGTGCGAGTGGAAATAGCAGATTTGCGACGAATAACTTTGCGGGGGACGTCAAGCGCAGCGGCTTTACTCCGTTTTACTTTATTGAGTTCATCTACAACAGGCGGAGCTTCACTGGATGTCATTCAATTCCTTTCGATCATCGATCTGAGTCCAATATTCCGCAATCAACCAGATCTTACGTCGCGCGTTGAAGACGTGGCCGACAACCTGCGTAACATCCGCTTAAAGAGCACATTATTGATATTGATATTGATGGGCGGGTCACTTAATCGGTATGGATGAGTATGATCCAGCCCGGAAAGTCTATAAGGGCAATATCTGTAGTAGAAAAAGAAGACGAGGCAGACCCTGCCTGAGATGGAGCGATGGCGTAGGTCAGGACGCCAAACAGCCTTTAACGATATCGATATCGAATTGGTGGACCTCGGCGCAAAACCGGGATGTCTGGAGTTCCTTATTAAGGCAGGCTAGACCGGATACCGATTGTTGCGCCGTTGATGATGATGATTGATAGCGGCCAAATGCTCAGAAATGTTCTCAGGGTATCTCCGATCCGTTCAACAAGATCGACAGCTGGATTATTCAAGCGGTTGATGTTGAACTTTCGGGATCGAAGATCTTCAACCCTCCGATAACTGGCAGACGCAACACGCAAGCGAACGTAAGCGACTATTAGATGATGATCCGTTTCGGTAAGGAGTCTACCGCTAACGTGCCGTATAGGCCCATAGAAAGCTTCGCTCATGCAAATTCTTTCGGGATACGGTTTCTCCATTAAGAAAAATTCAGTAAGGACCAGAATGAGTGTGGTGAAACAGACAATCCAAGCCCGAGAGTTTTTTTTCCTAAGTCACCATTGGATTATATTATTGCGCATTATTGTGCAACAGAATGATGTTTCTGCGGAACCCCATTCATGGAGTTTCTGGAGTTCTCTTCTACACTGTGCCAATACTGAACGTATCTATCTCATTCAATCATTCCTCCATTTTCCCAGCTTGTGAGCAACCCAGCCTATGCAGGTCACCTTCCACTCTAAACTAGTCAGCACGTTTGCTTTACTCCAAATTCTCAATATTAACGGGGATATGGGAGTTTAGAGTTTTTCAAAAGATTCCTTCCTTTTTTGGCTACTTTCTCAGCCCCACCTGTATAACATTGTGGACTACTCGTGTATTTTTGAATCGACAATAGTGTACGACTTTGCGAAGGCAATTTTTTGAGATTTTGGGTAGGAAAAGCATCTTCCGTGCGTGTCATTCCAAATTTTCAGACCAATTTTTAAGGTTTTGGGTCTGTTTTTTGTTTCATCATTGGAAGGTGGAAAGGTTCAAAACCACCTCCTTCTCCTTCCATTCTCTCCACGGGACTGCTATAAGTATTGAGAACCGTAGATATATACCCCTCCTCTTGGCAAGTATGAATCCATCCTCCCTCTGCCTGTCTATCACACGCACTTTTCTCTGAAACCATTATTCCTATGGATTCCAAATTCGGTGGAAAGATGGGAACTGCGAATCCCCACGCACGCAGTGAGCAACACCAGTTTACGTTGATTTTAAAGTGGGGGACGGCTTATTGTATTGTATTCTAATCGTGTAATTCACCTAAGTATCTGTCAAATGAAACCATACTCGCAACATTAAAATTGTATTATATTAAAATATTTTGGAAAAAAAACACATTTCATAGCACGCTAAAATCCTGAAGACAAAATTATCACAAGGACTAGTAATAATATGAAAAAGATTATGCGATCCAGAATTATTCCAACTTGCTTCCATGGCTCATATTGAATTTTTAAGTACTCCTCCGACTGAAAAAAAGAAAAGTGATCAAGATTGACATTAAATGAAGCGTGAAAATAATTACTAAAAGCAAATTTATTTTAAATATTTTATGATAAAAAAACATACACTTTTCACAACTATCGCAAAGGATCCACCTGCTGATGTATTTACGCTGAGGCTATTAGTATCTGTTATACATATATTTTTTTTTTCTTTTTTTTTGTGCGTACACGGAGGTGGAAAATCTTAGAAAGACACGTCCGCCGCCCGAACGGCGGAACTACAGCGGGCGCGTGTGGGATTCACACCCACTAAAAACCACCCCCGGTCTCTCCAGCCCCAGCCCCGCGGGACCACCATTTAGGTATTACTTCGCGGGGTAGGTTTGCTCTTAGGCACTCATCCTTCTCCTATTTGCAGCTTTCCTCCTTCTTTGTTCCTTCAGCAACTCCTCTTGCATTTGGATGATTGCGGAGCCAACCGCAAGCCACTTCTCCTCGGACTCCAGCATCTCAGTAACCAAGCTCTCCGGGGTCCCGCTCCTGCCCAGCACCTGGTTTAAGCTCCTTCTCTCCATCGCAAATCGTGGGCAGTGAAACATCCGGTATGCCATCGCATCTGGGACAGTTCGGAAAATCATCCAACCCAAAGCGGTGCAGATACTGCCTGTAGCAACCACCGTGTCCCGTGAGGAACTGAGTAATGTGGTAGTTGGTCTCCCCATGTTTTCGCTCAAGCCACACCCTAATGTTGGGAATGAGCCTGTGCGTCCACCGACCTTTCGCAGACTCGTCCCATCTGCGTTGCCAGAGATCAAGTGACTCTGACCTTGCCGCATTTCTAAGCTGTGCATGCCCCTCCATATGTCTTGCATTGTACAGGACACTCATTTCTTTGGCCAGAATGTCAACCGGGATCATGCCTGCCACCACCAATACTGCCTCATCTGATGTGGTTCTAAAAGCACTGCAAACCCTCAAAGCCATCCGCCGGTAAACCGAGTTCACCTGCTTCCGTCTCTGAGAGTTTGCAAGCGCCTCTGCCCACACAGGCGACGAGTAGAGCAGGATGGAGCGCACCACCACCACCATCAGTGTCAATTATTACTCCCAGGTATTTGATAGCCGGCTTTAATACGACCGTATGTCCACCGACCTCCACTTTCACAGTGTTATTTTTCCTGCGTTTCGTTATTAAGACCGCTTCCGTTTTCGCGTCCGCCAAGGTCAGCCCGGCCTTTTCTAGCCAGGACTTTACCGCTCTTACTGTTTCTGTTCCGTAAACTTCCACATCTTCTGGGTGTTTTGCGGCAACAACCACAGCTAGGTCATCAGCAAAGCCGACAATCGTAGTCCCCTCTGGGACGGGAAGATCAAGCACCCCATTATACATGATATTCCACAACAGGGGACCAAGTACCGATCCCTGTGGTACTCCGGCTGTGACAATGTACTCTTTGGGGCCCTCATCCGTCCCGTACCAGAGAGTCCTCACTGAGAGGTAGTTTTCCACCAAATTCGCTAAGTATCCGGGGACACCTATGTCAGCCAACGCCCCTTTAATTCTATTCCAGTTGGCCGAGTTGAATGCGTTTTTCACATCCAACGCCACCACGGCACAGCAGCCGCCAGAAATCAGTGCACCTTTTGCCAGGTTTACCACCATGCCAATTGCGTCCACCGTAAAGTGGGCGCGTCCGAAACCAAACTGGCGTTCCGACAAACCATTGCTGCCTTCGACGATGGGCAGGAGTCTGTTGTAAATGACTCTCTCCATCATCTTCCCCATTGTATCCAACAGGCAGATAGGACGATACGACGCTGGGTTTCCAGGTGGCTTGCCAGGCTTCGGAAGCAACACCAACTTTTGCTTTTTCCACTGGGCAGGGAATATTCTTTCTTTTAGGCACGCCTCGAAGGTGTTGGCGAAAAGGTCGGGCGTAGTCTTCACTGCCAGTTTCAAAGCTCGGTTGGGGATGCCATCCAAACCTGGGGCCTTGTTGTCACCGAACCTACCACATATTTCCCGCAGCTCCTCCACAGTTACAGGCGGTATTATGCCGTCATTTAGCTGGACAAAAATTCGCGTTCCCCTATTTTCGTGGTGAGGGAACAGAGTGGTAACAATCTGTTTCAGGAGGCGCGGACAGGTCACATGGAGTGAATTCCGCAGCCTTTTCATCACCACTCTGTAAGCCTTGCCCCAAGGGTTTATGTCGGCATGGTCGCACAGCTGTTTGAAGCTGTTTTTGCTCCTCCGAATGGCTTCCTTTAGGCGGCCACGCAATTGCTTGTGTGCCTCCTCTTGACCGTCGCCACCGGGTTTTCCCCTGAGCCTCTGGCAAAGCCTCCTTGCCCGAAAACATGCGGCTCGCAAACTTGCGATTTCGTTGTTCCACCAGTAGTTGGGTTCCCTGCTGGGGAGCAATCGCCTTCTGGGCATAGTAGCATCGCATGCTTCCGTCACCCATCGAGTGATCTGAGTGGCTTTCTCCCCAGCCGTACCATTCAGGGATATGTCGGATTTGAGCACCGCGGAAAACGTGTCCCCCTCGAAAGCTTTCACTGTCCAGCCAAACATACCACCCGGCATTCTGCGAAAACTCTTTTTCGAGCTCGATCCGCCCTTGATCTCTATGCAGATTGCCTGGTGGTCGCTGTGAGTACAGTCCTCACTGACATGCCAAACGATTCTACTGGCTAAACTGGCACTCACGTATGTCAGGTCCACTATAGACCACAGGCCCCTTCCCCGGAAAGTGTAGGAAGACCCAACATTCGCCAGTACCACGTCTAGCTCCGTGAATGCTTCGAGGAGAACACGTCCCCTGACATTAATTATCCGGCTGCCCCATTCAAGAGCCCACGCATTGAAATCGCCTCCTATTATGATCGGCCAACGTCCTCTTGCATCCAAAACAAGAGCGGCAAGCATCCGCTCATACTCGACGAGTGTAGCGTTGGGTGGAGCATAGCAGCTGTAGATGTGGATGCCCTTCACCTTCGCTCTGATGAAGCCCTCCTCCGGGTGCTCCATTATTTCCTGGAAGGCTTGTTCTCCACAAGTCCACAGCGCTGTTTGGCCCGTTTGGTCTTTGACCCAAACGCTACCACCGCAGTTTCGGTATGGTTCACTTAGTATGGCCACATCGATGTTTTTCTCGCGGATGGTTTGCGCGAGTAGATCCTGCGCCGCCTCGCAGTGGTTGAGGTTGATTTGTATCAACCTCATCTGCGATTTGTGCTAAGGGCTCTCCTGTATTCCGGGCACCTGCCGCTGCCCGCAATATGCCGATGGTCCACACCCTCCTTTCCTTTGCACAGTAGACAATTTGGGTCAGCTCCGCAGTCCTTGCTGATGTGGCTTTCCACTCCGCATCTCCCGCATTGCTTTGACCTGTCATTTGGGTTAGTGCATGACTTCGCAATGTGTTATACATATATAAATTATGTGAAGTTGCCAAATCTCCCATCAACCGCGTCTCATTGTTCGGATAAGGGAACGCTCGGTGGTGGCATCATTCGATATGCATACATCGGCCTGCTTAAGTGCAGGCGGGCTAAGTGAATAAAAAATGGCTATGGGGAGGAGATGGTCCCCGGATCGACATGATTACTGATACTGTAAAATATGAGCGTAGAAGGTAGTAAACTGCAACAGCTTTTCTTTCACTGGGAGAACGCATATGTGAACTCTGTGAGTTTATCAAGGAGAGGTGAAATATCCGCGAAAATATCAAGGCTCTGATACGGGACATTAAGTTGTCCTATATTAGGGTAGTGGAGGAGAAAATCGACCCAGCGTCATGTGGCAAGTCATGTGGGAGACACAAGTGACGCCTCCTCAACATAAGGAAGGCGAACACGTAGGCAACCGGAGTAGGGCCGGAATAAGTGAACCTTTTGGTGCATAGCAAGCGGCCTAGAGGAAAGAAGCCTCTTTGACGAAGAAAGCTGAGCCAGAGAAAGTGCCAGATAGTTCCTCGATCATGGCCCCAACTTTGACAAAAGGAGAAGAGTCTACAGCTTGTAGCCCCGAACAATAAATAAAGGTGGGCGGCGACAGAAGGAGAAAAAGAAGATTCGTCCGGAAATAATTATTGTTTTCAAGAAAAGAGACATGTCTTCCAAAAGTCACAGCGGATCCGAAATTGTCAGACCTGGGCGGCAGTCTAGATCGCAGAAGGCTGGAGTTAAACAAATGCAGCGAGAAAACAACAGATAGTTTTCGCGGACAGGTGGAAATGGTGCTAGATGAACAAGCAGAAGTAAAAGCTCGGAAGCAACAGATAGTAATCAAATGTAAAGACCCAGATGAGGTCATGTCACGAGTGGATATCTGCGCTGCACTAAGGGAAAAATTCAACCTTAGCGGAATTGAAGAAAGCGCGATAAAGAGGATGAAGACGGCGTATGGAGGTGGTGTTAAGGCGAACTTAAGGGTGGCATTGCAACCACTTACTAAAAATTATAGTAATATACTATTATTACCTTTATTTGAAAAGATATCGGTATGAAGAGCATTTCGGAGCCTAGGAACCATATAGTGGCAGCCTCTTGATTTTTTTTCCGATTTTCCAGTTGATTAGTTTCTGAGAACGGGTCCTTTAAAGAGATGACCAATTTCGACCACTCGCACTCCCCATCTGTCCAACAAATGTCAACACTAAGACCGGATTCGGAAAGTACTAATTGGGACCTCTGATGCCCTACATGACTACATTTGATGAAAAAAAACACGGGTGTCCACAGGAATCTGTACTGGGACCGCTATTGTAGAACATGTATAATGATGTCCTCAATGCCCCATTTGCTAGTGAGGCCACAATAGTGGGTTACGTGGGTGACATAGCGGTGAATGTTGTTGCTGAAGATCTGCCGGATTTGTATTATATTCATCCGAAGCAATCACTGCTATAAAGAAGTGGCTGAAAGATGCAGGTCTTGCACCCGCGAAGGATAAAACAGAGGCGGTGCTTATCACGAAGTGGCGTAAGGAACTACCCGTATCAGAATGGGGAAGATATCATCACTTCAAAGCCAGCAATCTTAGGTGTCCAATGTTAGCATAGCCCTGGCAAGGATGATGCCAAATGTTGGGGCCATTGGTAGACTGCTTATAACTAGAGTGGTGAGCTCTATACTGTTTTACACAGCGTCAATTTGATCAACTGCATTGCATACCGCATGCAATGCTCAAAAGGTGAGCGCGGTGTGTAGAAAGGCCGCCCTAAGAGTGTGCTGCGGTTACAGAACCATCTTGGATGAAGCGGCCTATGCGTGTGTTTATGGTGGGGGAGAAGCTACAGCTTCTGAGCACTCAGGCCGTGTTGGCCCATTGTACTCGTAGCGTTCGTAGCGGCCTATGCAGTAGCCGGAATGACATTTTGGCCGATGAGATAGCACGCATCTACCTATCTATCTGGACCCAATTCTTCCTCTGATCGGGAAATGAAAAACGCCGAAAGGGAGAAATCGTTAAGCAGATGGCAGCCACGGTGGGAACAGGCGAAAAGGGGTCGATGAACCCACGGATTTATTCCCAGCATCAAAGTGTGGACGCAGAGAACGCATAGTGAGATAAACTATGATCTCACGTATTTTCTCGGGGGACATGGCGGTTACCGTAAACACCTCTATAGGTTTGAACTGGACAGCTCACTCAATTGTACCAGCTGCGACGGTATTCCGGAGGACCCGGAGCATGTTTTCTTCCATTGTCCTAGATTCGCTGAGGAAAGGAAGAGTCTATTGGAAGAAACACTAGCGCCAGCAAATATAATTAGAAAAATGCTTGCATGCCAGGAGAGCTGGAATGCAGTGAACGACATGGTAGGGCGGGTTCAGTGCAGATTAATGTCTTTAGAAGATTTCCACCTCCGGGAAAAAAAGACAGACCGACATACAAACCTTAAAAAGGGAGTGGGCAACTGTGGCATATGTCCGGCATATTGAAACGAGCTGAATCATGGATTCAATGAGGTTAATGCAAATCAACCTCAACCATTGTGAGGCAACTTAAGACTTGCTCTCGCAAACCATTCGACCTTTACTGAAATTACCGTAGTGCTTCATGTGTAAAAGATTCATTTGGAAACGCTGCGATATGGGTCTGCAGAAAGCAAATCATTAAAAAAACGATAGCAGGGACCAAAAGGCTCCTCTTAGTGTAACATTAGCGCAATATGAGTAGATGCTAGACCGCTTAGTGTTGGAGGCTAGAAACCACAATCATAAAATCATTTGCGGGTGATTTCAACGCATTGGCCTTGGACTGGGGAAGTCGAGTGACGAATGCCAGCGGTCCAAATCCTGCTTCAAATCATTGCAGAGCTGCACATCGTACTAGCCTTCTGAGGGAGAGGGCTAAACTCGATCGTCGATCTGACTTACCTCAGTACCTCGTCCGTGAGAGGGATGATCTGGTGGGTGAGTGAATACTACACCCACAGTGATCACCAGCCCATCTTTCTCGACATCAGAAATGGAGGAGGCGACAGTCGAGTGAGCAACAGAAGTAGAAAAACCAGGATAGCTGGGTGGTCCACTGGAGCTTTCGAGAAAGAGACATTCCTGTCGACTTCAGAAGAAAGTTACGACCCAAAGGTTCGCTGAAAACAGAGAGCCAGCTATGTCAGCGGGTAACTAAAACTTGCGACTATACAATGCCGCGACGGAAGCTCCACGACAATAGGAGACCAAACTACTGGTGGAACCAAGAAATATCGCTGTTGAGAGCATCGTGTCTGCGAGCGAGAAGCCTTTGCCACAGGTCTAGAGGGAAGATAGAACATTGGCAATCGGAGAAAGAATACCGCGATCTTCTAAGTAGCCTTAAAAAGGCTATACGTTTAAGTAAAAGAAATTGCTACGAGCAGTTGTGCTCTGAGGCATATACGAACCCGTGATCAACTAGATTCGTGGACAAAAATCACCCCAAGTGACGTGCCAGCGACTCTTGTTCAAAATAATCACAACCTTTTTCCGGAAACAAGAAGAAAGTGGACCTCATCCAATAGTTCAAGAGAACTTCTCAATGCAGGGGGTGACCGATGAATTGGGGATAGTAAGACTTCGGGATTGGACAGAATTCCGAACAAAGCCCTGAAGTTGGCTGCTAATATCAGACCCGCATGGTTCATAAACACATTTGAATCGTATATGGTGGAGGAAATGTTTCCCGCCCAGTGAAAAAGGCAGAGGTTGGTTTTGCCACGGAAGTCCCAAAAACCACGTGGCGCAACCGCTTCTTATCACCCTATTTGTCTTTTAGACACTATGAGGAAAATGTTGGAGAGGATGATATACAATAGGGTTCTTCCGTTCGTCGAGCTAGCGGGTGGTCAATCGGAACGGCAGTATGGATTTCGCAAAGTACATTCATGGTCGTGGACCTGACTCGGGAGACATCGGCGGCTGGTAAGTGCTGTGCTGGTGCATGGCGCGTGATGAAGTTGAATATTAAGAATTAATCGCAAGGATGATTCGCTTGTATCTTCTAGCGAATGAAGTACACTGTCTCTACCGGTGAAGGAGAGCAAATCCGGCCGAAGTAACTGCGGGCTTCTGAAAAAGCCACTAAGAAGGAGTTGTACAGGAGGAATAATTGCGAAAGGGTAACTAAACCTATATGCTGATCCCGTGTGTTAAGATATGGGTCGAGCGAAAGCACGGAGAATTGAACTACCCACCTAATCACAGTTCCTGACAGGAGACGATGGATACAGGAAGTACTTGCATCGAACCGAATCAGCCGGTACATCCGAGGACACGGAGCATGCTTATGTTCCATTGTCCGAGATGGAAGGAGAAACGTTAAACGACGCACTCAACGCAGTTAACTGATCCCATAATTTCATGAAGAGGAGCGATAAACGCAACAGTAACTACAATACAGGGAAAAACTACAGGAACTGGATCGAGCGCGAAAAGCGACTGGACGCGTGACTTAGTCGTGCTGGTATAAACCAGAGCGCTCGTCCCGAAGTAATACTTCACAGTGTTCCCGTGCGTAAAAGTGGGGGTCGTTTTAATAAGTGAAATCCCACACACTGCTGCAACCTCACGCAGCAGGGTCTTTTTAAGATTCGCACCTCCACCCATAAAAAAAACCATATTTAAATTGACCACATGGTTTCAAATCAGTTCACACTTTAGGGATCGTCTTTACATATTTCATATACCAGCTTCCATTGAAGTAGACATTTTCATCAACTACCAACAAAAACAGCATACAAAATTCTGGATATTGAAAATCTTCATAAAGGAAAGACATTTTCACCATAAAGAGCAGACCCTTTGAAGAGCTATTATACTTACAATATCTCATGGACGGGCATCCTGCCAGGACATATGAAAATTCTATCCGCAGGTCCGACAAACGCAGAAAATGCACTGAAGTCAGTAGCATTGCCAAGGAGTGTGACAGAAAGTACTACTGCGATGAAACGGAAGGCCTAGATAGCACACCCGGAAGCGGCAAGTGTTCTAGATTTAAGAAGACGGCAGTAGATCTGGTTATGAGTCCGAGTCACATCAAACATACCAAAACTTTGCCTGTAATCTGTGGAGGACTGCGGCGCTGCGGACAGGTGACAATCAGGCTATACAAGAATCTCGAAGGCCTTATATGGGCGAAAGTAAGAAGTATATACTTCTATAGTTGGTACGCCATTCAAGCTACGCATTGGCTGAGGTCCCAGAAATGCTGAACAAATGCATCTCCGATGCAAAAGAATGAAGACCGGAAGTTGATGCCGATGACTTCAATGTTTGAGAGTTCACTAAAGCGATGATCGCCTTCTGGAAGCATCCGCGTAACTAAACATTATATTGGTTAATTAGGGTAAAATTAACACATTCCGGAAAGGAGGAGACTAGTTTCGTTTAAGGCCTTTAAAGTGTTCATTTCTTGACTCACGTTATATCCTGGAACGTCTTCAACCCGAAAAACAAACCAAATCATTGGAGTGTTGCGCACAAAAAAGCATTAGGCTGCTCGGCTAAAGCAATGGACCAACAAATATTTATGGAGGTCCGGCTTGACCATCAATGGTGAGAGTAGAAGATCCAACTGATGATGAAATTGTAAATTATCTTATTGTTGTCAAAGTTGTAAAGAAAGTAGGATTGACCAAAAGGTTAAGCAACGCACCTAGAAAGAAACTCGCCAAAACCTCGAAGTAACTTAACTGAGGAGCAAGAGAGCTTCAGACAATTGTGCATCCATAGATTTATGATAGCAATATTCCAAGATCGCACATTTTCCAAAATCAACTACCGCCATTTCCCCCTTTGAATAGGCCAGGGATTACTTCCTCAGGGAAAAAGACGCTAGTTCTACTTGCAGAGATCGTTCCATGTCGTAGTAATGCCTCCAATAATAAAAGAAAAACTCCTAAAGGTTTGTAGCAGGACTTCAGGTAACCAAGCAGTGAACTCGAAACCTGTCGAAAAAGCCGAGGCTAAACATATTTGCGAAATTCAGTTCATCTCGAAAGAAGCTACTAGCGTTACCTAAAATTTCCAAATTTCTTGATAAGCTATCATCATAGAAATTTATAATGGATACTCGCTTCGCTGGAAATACAATGCACAAAAGCGTTAGTACCAGCGTGGACTATGCAGTGGTTACTCTCGATATGCGAAATGAATTCAATCTGACCAATATGGAAAACCTCAGCTACAGTTAATGTATCCACCTACTTCGACTGCTATCGGAAAATAAAACAGGAGCCGGCTCATAAATACTCATGATCAAGTGCAATAATAGTAAGCGGCGCCATTCTGAAAAGTTTGGTCGAAATCCCACTATTATGAACTATTGTTACCCCGGTAAAATCGACTTTCGAGCACAAAAGAGAACATTTTGTTCATACTTTCGCACCATATGATGCATATATGCCGATTGAAAAGTATTGACTGAACAATAATAGTAACATATGTATAGTATTCCATTCAATGTTTTTTGACAAACATATACTTACGTTAGCAAATTGTATTCCTAGGACAGCACGCAGAACCGAATTATTGATAACCGCCAATATACAGTTAGATGGCGGTTGTTCCGGGGAACAATCAGAAAACCAACGAATCAAGATGCTCATAAAATATGAGAAGCATGCAATGCCAATAACCATTTCGTAGGAATGAGCTGTGGAATAAAAGAAGGACATTAATATTGAATATTAATCTTAACTGAGTTGATGGGAAGGTAAAGATTCTTTTCGTTTAAATATTCATTTCATTTACTTATTTATTGTCTATTGTTTTAAGTTGTTTTTGTTTTGTACCGAGGACACTAACAGCTAACGATGTTGTGTAAGAACGCAGATAAGTAGGAAAAAAATAACATATCAGGAGAAGAAATAAGAAAAGATATTGTAAAAATTACTTAGCACTTGATCACACGTTGAATTAGATAATACAGGGTGCGGCAGCATAACTTCCTTTTTTAAAATGCGCGCCACTCAGTTAGTTGACGCCATAGCGGAACGCTAGTGGTCTCGTTCAAGAGGGGATACTGTAAAGTTTTGTCCCGACACGGTTCAGTCGCCATCATGCGTTGGAATAGTGAGGAGCGTGCCTTTGCCGTTAAGGTTTACTTTTCAAGCGGATGTTCGGTTATTGCAACACAGTGTGCATTTCGGAATCGCTTTAATTTAGCCCCGTTGGCTCCCGTCCCAGACCGCAAATCAATTGTTACATGGGTCACTACATTCAGACAAACTGCAAGCGCGACAAAAGGAAGAACTGGAGTCCCTCGGTCCGTTAGATCACCTGAGAACATTGAAGCAGTGAGAGCGTCAATGCTGCGATCGCCACGGCGTTCTGCGCGCAAACACGCATCTGGCCTTGGACTATCCGATCGTTCTGTGAGAAGAATTCTTCGTGATGATCTTCATTTTCATCCCTATAAGATGGCGATAGTGCAGGAACTTTCAGAACGTGACTTCAATTCTCGGATGAACGCGTGTGAGCTTCTTCTTGATGTCGTTCCCGAGGGTGCTATTGTTTTTTTAGCGATGAAGCCCATTTTCATTTGTGTGGGTCGGTTAAAAAATTTGAAGACCAACATCCAAGAAGAAATTGCCAACATAACACCTGCTATGCTAACAAGAGTCATGACAAACGCCAGAATCGGTTTACGCAATGTATGGAGAATGGGGGACGTCACCTAACAGATTTGATCTTCAAAACAATGTAAATAAAAACTTTAGACATGTACCTACATTATAAAAAATAAATAAATATTTTCCGATGCATACAATAGTTTTTATTGAGTTTTGAAAAAAGGAAGTTATGCTGCCGCACCCTGTATATGATCCCAGTTGATTGAAGCTTAGACTAAGTAGAGACTTGGTTGAATGAAAGAGTTCCTCTTCATATCCAAGTGACGGGGGGCGAACGCCAATTTTGACATACGAGGATGTGCATGAAAGTATGGAAAACTAACGCTAGGGCAGGGTGGAAAGGAAGAGATCAAGAGACCAGTCCAAGGGGTTTTTGCTGCAGTTGAATTGCAGGACAAAACAAGTATTCATAAAAGCGGAGAGTAGAAAGAAAGAGCAAGAGAGGTTGTTGGAAGGAATTGGATAACTGGGATGATTAGACCAGTTATGCAAGGGTAGGTTAAAATCCCAGCAGAGGAAGAAAGGGAAGGAGGCGAACCTGACAGTAAGACGTGACTCTGACTCTCGTTTGAGAATGATGCATGCATTTGGTGTTTCACAAGAGGAATCGCGAGTTTTCTACATGCTTCCCCTTTGCATACCGTGAATCTTCCCCCGGTACACCCAGGGTTCTTGAGCCAGCATTATTCCAATGGCCCTTGCATTTACTGAAGGTTACCTAAGCAATTTTAACGTTGGCCATTGCATCCATTAGTACTGGAGCTTTTCTCCAATATCAGAATATTATTCTGCTCCTCCGACATAGCACTTCCTTATTTTCCCTTGCTGTTGTTTCAGTTTTTTATCTATTTTCCAGAAAGTTTCATTTTTTAATAGACTGACACTGGGCTGTTGAAGCAGTTTCCCCGTTAAGGGGATTAGAGTGGAAAGCTACCCTTCCTTTATACTTCGCCACTTGATATCAAACCTCCTTTCTTTATCGCAATTTTGAGGTCTCTGCGGATGTTTAGGTTTTTCGTATTGCAAGCTGCACTAGTAGTCATTCGTAGTATTCTCGACTAGGCTCCTTAAAGTAATTTGGTATTGGATGTGCACGCTGAGGCCCAGAGTAGGATTCCGTTAGTGCAGATTGGAATTATGACGGCTTTCAAGAACAGACTTTTGTTGGTTTTCGCCATTTCACATGGTCCACCCAGCGGCGATCACAGACGACTAAATTCCAAGACGATTCCAGACCAATACCCTGTTCCACTCATCCACAACTTTACGCACACTATCTCAAGCTGTTATATTTTCACGATTGGTCAGCGCGTATTACCAAATTCCTGTAGCTCCCGAACATATTCCGAAAAGGACAATACGCACTCCCCTCAGACTATTCGAGATCACAAGAATGACTACTGGGCTGTGAATACAGCCCAAGCCTTTCAGGAACGCATCCACTATGGGCTATGGAACTTCCACTTTAGTTTCCTTTATTTAGATAATGTTCTCGTCATGTCTTAATCTGAGCCCTAGCAATTAGAGCACCTCGAGTGCATTTTTAAACGGCTCCTTAAGGTCCTCCTTCTAATTCTTAGAACCACAACCGAGACTTCTCGGCCACCTGATAAGCCCTGAAGGACCTAGTCAAAGAGCAAGTGACTTGGAGCTTCATGCTCCCGAAAATGGGCGACCTCAGAACAAGTTTGGCCATATTAAACTGCTACTGCTATTTCTTGCCCAAGGCCGCATACCATCAATCAATCCTTCACGTCTATTTGTCTGGACCGAACACCAAAGACTCCCGTCTGCTTACATGGTCCTTAGGGGCTGTGCAGGCGTTTGAGACCATCGAGTAACACCTGGTGGAAGCTACATTTATGGTATTCCATCAACAAGCCATACATACTTAGTAGCTTTGTACTGATGAAGGGAGTAAGTTGCTCCCGAAATATATATATATATAATAAAATAAAATTGTAGTTTGGAGTAAGCTACTGGTCTATCAATTTTAGACTTAACTACAAACAGAAGGCAATATCTAACATTTTTAAGCCATACTCGTTGATGCATTAGACAACGCCGGCGGTGCTGTCTTTCAGCAAATACCAAACCAAATCCAGCAGCCATTGAGCTTTTTTTAGCAGCTGAACCCAGTTCAGCGGAACTACAGCACTTACGACCGAGAGTTATTAATCGCGTACCTCACAATTAAATACTTGCGGTATTCCCTTGAAGGTGCAATACCCACGGATCAGCACCTTTGAAACAGAAGACCGACAAAGCGCCCGCTCGCCAACTTCGGCACCTGAACTTTTTCAGCCCGCTCACTTCCGATATTCAACCCATGTTTGGAAAGGATAATTTAGTTGTCGATGCTTTGTCACATGTGCATAGTAGAGATCAGCAGCAGACTGTCAAACAATTCTCCATACGAAAGAGAGGAGCAGGCACAGGGGACGTATATATAAGACACGGGGAGTGGATTTTGCATTGCAATTAGGACCTCACCGCCAGCGGACTTACGCGATGCATCCTATATCTTGCCCCTGAGGAGAAGGGTATTCTTTGGGCAGCTCGAAGTCTAATAAATTATCTTCATGCTAGGTATCAGAGATACAGATAGCATGATGTTGCCAAGCCAGTGCAGAAACATTGAAGGCACCCAGCTTGATTTTTGAACCCCTAACATTTTTGTAAAACTGACGAACGGTGTATCAGTCGGTCGAGGTTGCTGTCTTTTGTTAGTTTAACACAAGCTAATGGTGAAAGTCACCCAACTTTGCTCTTAATGTACCTCACCTGTAGAAGTAGCGAACACTAGCATACATACAAACACTTGTTTTGGTGGGGAGGTCAACTTTATCCCAGGGCGACTGGCGCGGATGTTTATGATATTGCTCATACAGAATCGGCCATCCTCATGTAGCGACTCAACAATCTGTAGAGGATTCTCCTCTTGTAATTACCTATAGTGTCGTAAGTTAGGTGGACAGAGTTTACCGTAACGCAACATAGAGCATCAACCGCAAGACAATCATGCCAGACCACTTACTGGGTTGGAATTTAAGATTGCATTTCAAGTGTCTTCTGTTTATGACGGCTAAAGAAGATAGATTTTTGGGGGCAATCTACCAAGCCCCCAGTCCTATCGCGAAATCAGTATGCATGGCGTCAGGACACAAGTATGTTAGTCCGAACAAAACGAATACATATCTGCACTCAAAATATTGGTGTACTCACTGAAAAGATGGAGGAACCCGCAGAAGCCGTGCAGAGGTGCATTGATCTTTCCGTTCTACAAGATACTCGATAGTGTGACAACAAAAAACTGTATCGTTGAACGCGAACCCGGTAAAAATTGCTATAGACTTTTCAGTTTTGGTAGCCCTTGCACGCAATATGGTGTCGGAATTGCCACCTGAAAAGGCTTCCATGATGTCATTGAAGAAGTCGAGCAATTTAATGACTAATGAAGCTACACCGCATACGCACAACTGCCAGGTGTACCCGATGGCGAAAAAGATTCCTGCTAGAAACTATTTAACACAAAGACTTGTAACGTGTCTACTGCTTACTATTATATATCATCATTGCGGTCGATCTTGATAATCATGGGATGTGCCTTTTCAGGCAGATGGCAACAGGTGAGCTCTGGAAATCGAATAGCTGGAACCCAACACAATCGGGTTGTTGAGGAAGGTAGAAACCCATCTAAATCTTGAGAAGACATCTGACCTGATGCCACGCAAACACCAAGCGCCAGGTGAACTGATACGGTGGGCTTAATTCTTCTAACGCGATCCAACGAGTAAAGTTATCACAGTTGCTTCGTATCGGGATATTTAACGCAGCCAAATTGTTTCGCGGATTAGCGCGACTTGTGATCGGGCATTAACCAACATCCCAAATTTAATGCAGTGTCGACCGCCCTGTCGCCCTCTATAGTTTTTTTGTGTTGACCGACTATAAAAGGCAATGAACACCGCCTCGAGGCAGTGGAGCCGAAAATATTTCGTTGAACCAGTGGCCTAACATGCCATGATCTCATCCGAAATGAGGACATCTGCGATTGATATGGGGTTGCGCCGGTCATGGAAAAATTACGAAAGAGACGTCTTCGATGGTATAAACAATAGCCTGCACATCGAAGCTAATAGAAATCGACCAAAAGGCCGACCGAAACAACAACGGCTTGATACAATAGATGATGATTTAAGAGCCTGTCGACTAGATGTCTGTCGATCTAGATCAGGCGTATGACCAAGTAAAATTGCGAAACCGAGCTAGCCCTCCTTCTGAATAGGGCAAAAACAGCAGAGAGATAGTGGCGTGATTTCTGTGATGATTTTAAAGCACAAGAGTCCCCCATTTTGCCGTCTTGGGAAGCAGGACAGCATACAAGCGTGATGATCAGTTTAATGAGCATTGCTTACTTCTTCCTTAATTTGAATGTTAGTTACTATAATGACGAAAAATTTACCCTGACCGTTGCAATGAGGATAAACATAGATCTTTTATCAGCAATTAACAAAGTTTTTTGAGGACAAAAATTCTTACTAATTTTTGGAACATATGTGACAGGTGTACTGTTTGTCAGTGCTAGAAATGAACCCAGCAGCAATGCCAACGCAATTAAGTTCAAAATTCCTCTCAAAAGTCGTCTCATAATAAATGACAGAAGTATCAAAATTGTTGCAGCTGGAAAATTAAAAAAAGGAATGTGAACATTTAAAGAAGATTCTACTAGAAAGAGTCCTACTCACCAATCAATGGAACGAAAAAGACTTTCCGGTAGTAGAAAGCATTTCTTCTCATATGTATCACCAGACTCGCCACTGAAACCGTAGAATTTAAATCATTTCCCATATCAGCGAAAGGTTTAATAGTCTTTGTAACCAAATGACGGCCAGAAAAACGCCACTTGCTTAGCTCAGATATCTTGGGAGCCCGAACGCTGTGTGCTAGATCAAAATCTATTGATAGGTGGTTCCCGTCCACCGCAAAGTCAACTGGACACCTCAATTCATCCCATGGCCAATTTCCATCCTGTGATTCTCGACACCAGGTTTCTATGACCTGCTGTTTTGTATCTGCTTCTATTGATCCATTGCTATATATGATTCCAAAATATTCTGGGTCGAAATGGGTAAACGTACTGCCGGCCCCGCTGGATTGCAGAAAGAAAGGATCTTAAATGAAAAGAAAAACCATGCAAAACGTACTTGGAAAATATGCTTACTTCGTGATCAATAGGGATGGTGTCCAAAAATTCACTTCAAATGATCTCAGAGCCGTGATGTTGCTGTATTCAGATGGTTTCCATTTGAGTTTTGGATCGGTCCATTTCTAAAATAAAATCCAAATAAATACATAAATGTGGACTCTCAGCGTTTTGTTTATTATATAATAAAAGCGTAGTGTAAAGAACTTTCTTCCGCACCAAATGTTAAAAGATCAGAAATTTATTGATATACACTGAAGCTACAGAATCACCTCCCTCTGATATATATCATCCCTCACACCATGCCAACCACACCTAAGTCGCATCATTGTCGGTTTCCGGAGATATGCTGTCAGTTCCCTCCAGACCTCTCCAAGGAAGCTACACTCCTCCCTTTTTGCCCCATGTGTTCCTAAAGTACCCACTTGCCGAAAATTCCCGGATAATAGCATAACGCCTCTCATAAATTCTGACTTACCCAGTGCTCCTTCCGGGTCAGAATACCTCGATGAAACGGCGCAGATAGGTATTAACGGAAGCTTAGAACTTTCAAGTAAAATTGGAGTTCACTTTCCATGTGCAGCTCACATATAATCGAATGAACATTTCCCCAGAACAACCTGAACTTGATGTTAGTGTTGATATATCTGAAATTCTAGGTTTTAAATAAAACAACTAAGGCGGTTATAGCACTGTTAATACTATATAATATATACGATGATACCCTATCATCGAGCTGCCATTAGCAAAAACAAGGCTACCAAAATACACAAATTTTTCGAGATCTCCCAAAGCCCGTAAGACTGAAAACCTGGGATTTGTTGATATTCATCTTCAGTCCTGCTTTGCTTGAGCCTCCTAAAAATTCAAAGCCATTTGGGCAAGATCCATACTCGTTTTGAGAGCAAGCAAATGTCATCAGAGTAGTCGAGGTATTCGAGGAAAGATGTCATGCTCCATTAAACCCCCCAACTCTAGGCGAGGCAATATACAGAACATTACCAACAGTGAGAAGGAATAGCATCCGTGACGGATTCCTCTGAGATAAACGACATGAAGCATATGATATTTCGCTTTGATAGTGACAATTAATTTCTCTGGAGTGCCCCTCCTGCCTAGAGCATTCCAGATACGCTCCCTATTGAGGCTGTCGAAAGCTTTCACAAAATTGATAAAGAACTGTTGAAGCGGAAACCTGAACTTCGCACACTGCTCCGCAATGATCCGCAAGGGGTATATGTGATCAGTATAGGAGGAGCTAGAGCGAAAGTCAGCCTACTCTCCATTAATCAACTTTCGAGGTATTTTTTAATACGTTCTAGTCACATTAGCTGACCTTTCAACTCGCCTCTAATTGTTGCTCTCAACATGGGTTCCTCTCTTCGGTATCTGAACGATCATCTCCTTCTACTTTTCTTGGAGAAAGATCTCAGAATTCCAGAATTTTTTGATAAATGAAAACTGCAGCTCTGCCAAAACTCTAGGAGTATCGATAAACAGTTCCGCTTGCAGACCATCAGACTCAGCGCCTTTACCCCACTTGAGTGAATATATGGTCGAGATGATTTTACTTTTGCTTGCAGTAGGTCGTATCCGTATGTCTTAGCAACAAGCCACTTCTTCCAGGAGAGAAGTAACTTCACCAAATTTTATACGATTGGTGGTGAAGTTGATGAGTAGTATGTCTTTCACATTCCCTCCATTGTAGATAAAAGGCCATTATCACAATATCTTTATCATACTGAAGTAACGGGACAGCGCCAAAACGAATACAGAACGAGAAGTTGACATTATCATAGCGTTTACTAAGGATAGCGACTCCTTCACTCTACAGCCTGAGAAATTTCTATAAGGTCACCACAGAATTGTTTGACTTGTGTTCGTAGCCAAACTCAACTTATAGTTTTGTCACCGCGAAAGGAAATGCTTAAGGGTATCTCCCTCCTCTCTACATTCCTCAATTAAAATTGTAGCGTATGTCAAGTCTGACCCCTATAGACGAATGCCCTGTGCAAATCACTGCAATCCTGTAGGCGTTTGCGCTCATCAGGCACAAAAGCTCTCACGGCTGAGTTACCAACGCCATTAAAATAACTATGTTATGCTTAGGGCTGGCATCATGTCCCAGCTATCGACAGTCCTCCAATATCACAAACACCTTCACTTTAAATGCTCTCGCACTGACTCCGGTCACCAGTTTTGTCCTTCCTTAAGGAATACTGTGTTGTAATCAAGCAAAATACCCCCGATTTCTCACTCTGCGTCTGATTAGAAGCCCCACCGGAAAATTCCTTTTCAAGCTCAACCTGCGAATGGTGTTTTCCGCTGGCAACGCCCTAGTTCTCACTGTACTTTAACTTTGCTGCCAATATATAAGTCCAGGTGTAGGACTACATTAAGGGTATCAATCCAGGAAGGACTCAGGACCGCATGTCTTGTTTGTTAAAAAGCTAAATGCAACCAATTTAATTTGGGATCTAGGATCATTCGATTGGAGGAAGTGTGGCGCAGCGGGATTAGCAACATTCGAAATTTATTTCGAATGTTGTTGTTTCGACTGACAAATGCCACCACCGGTGTTCTCCGTGGTGTAGTAGGCCTTGCTAATTTTGAATTGTAAATAAAATAATTGAATATGAAAAAAAAATAATTGAATGATTAAGTTGCGAACCACCGACAGGGCAAGGCGTTTTAATTTCGAATTAATAAAAATTGTAAAATAAAATGTTTAAATTAAAGTAATTGTAAATACAAGTGGTAAAATAAAATTAGGCGTCGAAATGAAAATCGGGTATCCTTGGCTTGGTGTCAAGTAGCTTCAACTCCATTTTGATTAGATTTATGTTAAGTTCACATCTGGCAACTCATAAGGATTTTATTCAAAATGGATAGAAACACCCCCGCCACAAACATCATCAAGTTATATGCATACACCACCATCTTCACCTCGTGTCTGTCATATATTCATTCCATTTCATCCATCTTTAGGAACCCGAGTAATGAAGAGATGGTGCCACTCTGTTTGTCTTTTCTTCGCAGCCCTAGTCAAGTGATCAGATTCCTGGTTTTTAGCAAACCTGTTCTGGTTAGAGCCTCCTGACGGCTTTGGCACTCATGTAATATATGCCTTTTAGTGCACTTATCGTTCAGCTATGTTGACTACCTCGTGAAAAGCCTTTTTACTTTTGAGGTGGTCGTTCTGAAGTTTTGAGGGGACGTCCTGTTTATGATAGTCCTTAAGTAGATATCCAAGCCACGCTCTGAGGTCTTTAACACGAAGAGGCTCATTGGTAATAATTCCTTCGCTCTTGCCCGTGCTTGCCCGCTTTCACGATACATGTCTGAGCGACTGTGGACAATGATTCCCTCTACCTGTTACGTTAATCCTCGTCTGTTAACAACAATCTTTAAGTTCATTCGTGATGCCGTATAGGGCGGCTTCAGCCTCCCTGACCAACGCTATAATAAATTTCGAATAAGTTATTTGTTCGCCAACTTTGATCTTCGCTATTGTTTCTTTCTTCAAATCAGAACTGCGCCTTTTTTGTGTTCCGCAACTAATAGTTTTTCATTCAAGATTGGATCTCCGATATCACTTGATCAGCAAAAGTCTCAATTTTCTGAAAGCATTTTGATTCGATCGTTATGCGAATATCTCTGCAAAGCCGCCCACATATTTTCGGGGGATTCCCTACGGGCAATTCCCTGGGAGGAACATAAAAAATTACCACAGCGCGTCTTCTAGCCAGCCCAATATATTGGCTGACACCTGATTTTGCGACATCCAAACTGGTTGCCGGAAAGGCATTCTTCCTTTCTGCTGTCGGAAGCAATCTAATATACCATATATAATATACTATCCGCTCCCATAATTTGCAGATGATGTTCAACACATATATCAATCTATTCGAGAAAAAAGTGCCCAATGATTTGGCTGACTTCGTAATGACGATGAACTTCCATTATTTGGAGAACTTCGGTAGCGTATTTGGTGCTGTCCTTACTGCACTCTTGTTCGCAATTCTATACAGTCCCGGGATCTTCTTTTCAGCAAGTTTTTCTGCTACATCTAAGACTTCCTCACTTGTTTCCACTGAAGTTTTATTAAGGTTTATATAGACCGCAATTTGCTCAAATCTTCCAAAAACTATTTTTTACAGCAATTTAGAACAACTAATCAGGTCCTTTATTGAGGTTTTGGGTAAAACAATACCTTATTAAAATCGATTTACTATCTATCTGTCTTTCTGTCAAATGCATTTTTCTCGGAGACGGTTATAGCAATTGACACCAAATTTGGTGGAACAGTCATGCATACAGTGAGTTACATCCGTTTATGTTTAATTTAAGGGGGTCCCCATACATGCAAAAGAGAGGTGTACATTTTTTTTCATCAAATATAGTCATGTGGAATATCAAATGAAAGATCTCGGTTAGTACTTTCCGAAGCTAATCTTAGTTTTGACTTTTATTGCAAATGTGGGGAATGCGGGGGGGATCGAAAGTGATCATTTCTTTTTTTAGCCCCCCCTCCCCTATGTTTTAACCAGTATCAGAAATAAGATCAGTTTCGAAAAGTACTAATCGAGCCCTTTCATTTGATGTCCCACATAACCATATTCTGTAGAAAATAAATTTTCTGAAAATAATGCCAGTTGGTGATCGCACTATTACTAACAAAGTTTTAATTGGTCAAAGTTGTCGTTTCTTTACAAATTCAAGACTATGAATGTCAATATCACCCGAAAGTGGATAATCTTACATAATATATGCATATATTACGTGCTACGTACTAATGAGGCAAATGTCTTTATATAAGAAATACAAAAATCTTTTCATACCTGAAGCGTCCAGCTCCCGGTTCCCCGATTTGTTTTAAGTTCAGAATGTCTGTCTTTTATACACGTTTCTCAAAAAACAACTACCCCTATTGATAGTTTAGTGGAAATCGAAACAATGAAATTCCACGCCTACCGTGAATAGCATAAAATTGGGAGAAGAGGAGATCCCTGTGCTTGGAAAAGGGGATATCAATTTGTGTTTTTCCAGTATATCGTCGTCTAGGAAATCAAACGAATTGTCTCAGTTTGGATTCATAGGAGAATAAGGTGTCAAAAAAGCAAACTTAAAAGGGATGCAGGATTCCTTTTGCAGAGCACATTAGACCTAAGAATCTGAAAAAAAAACAAGGTGGGCCTGCCTTTCTATAGGAAATTTATTTAAATTAGGTTGAGAACAACATTATGTTCCTTTCTTTCGGAAATTGGAAGCAAAGCTATAATAAGTTGACTTTTGAATTTTTTACTGCATTATCGGGCGATCACTTTAACAAATTCATTTATTCAGCAATATCAAAATTGTCAATTAGGTTAAGTATTCTAGATAGTGAATCATTCTTAGATAGGGGACAAAGTGGAATCTAATTTTCACTCTTCATCTGTTTTAGTTAGTTGTAATTTAGATTCAAAGGACAGGACAAATTACATAGTGTCATCAAAAATTCTCCAAATCGTACTCACCAGTTTCACTTCCAACCTGACTTGAAATATGGACTTCCTTTCATTGTAGGAGACCCCTTTGATAGTAGCCCCCATATAAATTTTTGATAATTCATCCGGAATTGTGAATATACTATAGTTTGCGAATAAGTCCACTTGCAGGCGCTCCAAGCTTGTAAGGTTTTCCTTCTTCATTTCCATATGGGTTTCTAATCAATTAAATCAAAGTACCATTAGATTTTTTTGTATTTACACTGTCCCATATTATCGGAAGATTTCATTGGGCAATTCCGATAAACTGCCAAAACTGTAAACTCACCTTCATCACCTCCGCAGTCATAGAACCACCTTGCAGACGTACTACCGTAGCTACTAAAGCTCACATATTTAATATTTAATGGCTTTGGATCCTTATATGATAATAGGGCCCCAACAAATGTCGGGATAGTAACTTCGAGAGTTCCATCTTATGAAAGAGATCAGACTTTACCTTGATAATTTTAAATATCAATTTGCCAAATTTACCGGTCTTTTGTACAACAATAATTGGTGTAGGATCGATTCCATTTAGCAAACCATTTTGTTTTTTGACTATAAGTTGACGGCCTCCAATTTGCGGGCGAATTGTCGAGAAAGTGTTTCCACCGGCTCCAATCACTATTAGGGATGAAAAAATTTAAACATTATCGCATGTTTAAAAAAACAAACTTGATAGAAAATAAATAACTTAGGAAAACCGCTACCTTCGATTTATGGCCAAAAAATAAATTTAAAAAAAGGCTGATCCTCTAAAGGACCAGCAGGCACCTGAAACAAGTCGGAATACCAGAACCCGGAAGCTTCAGGTATAAAGGCTTTTTGGTTCCTCTAGTACGAAAAATGTCTTATGTAGGTTTTCTTTCATTTGTACATCGTTAAAAATTCCAAATATATAAAGTTACTGTACATATTTTTATTGATGTTGCTATCCCCCATAATAACAACATTGAACGGAAATACATGGAGAAAAAGGTGAACTACGTACCACTGGCTCGGGAAATCAAAGAAATTTGACGTCTCAAGCGGGTGGATGTAGTTCCCATAATATTATCAGCTACAGGTATTGTACCTAAATCCCTCACGGCTTCCTTGATGTCCTGGGACTCTCACACAGGCTCGTTCAAACCATGCAGAAATATACCATTCTGCATACGTGCTCGATGTTGCGGGGAGTTCTCGATGAATTCTCCTAGTAACCTAGCCTTTAACCCTTTATAATTTAAGTAGGCAGGATCTTCCGAGCCTAAATGCTTAGT
This sequence comes from Hermetia illucens, assembly GCF_905115235.1. NCBI lineage: Eukaryota > Metazoa > Arthropoda > Insecta > Diptera > Stratiomyidae > Hermetia > Hermetia illucens. The sequence continues at coordinate 110,185,387 of NC_051852.1, read as the reverse complement.
GCCAGTATTAGGTAAAATCCAGCATCTGCCGAGATGTCAACTCAAAAAAATATATATTAGGCAGTTTATGGGGGGAATTGGGAATAATCCCGATCATTGGAAAAAACATACGGTTCGTAAACACTTTTCCATTCATTTTTGTGTTCTGTGAGTTCAGGCTTAAGAATACACTGAAAGTCTTCCCTGCTTGTCCTCAGAGGCGACTAATAGGGATAGAAATATGTGTGCTATACACCAATGGAGACTTCCACAGATATACTGAATAACCCGCCTGAAAATATCGATGAACATTGTGCCGGCATCAAAATTATTCTTTTCTCGGATACTACGCTGGTCGCCATATCCTGAAAAAGTGTCATAAAATTTAGCTGACTGTGGAATCGTGGAAGCAAATCGACGAACTGAAGAGATTAAAGGCTCTGTTAACCGCTACGAGTAATGGTAAGCACGACGGGCTCGAACTTCGATCCTGGGCTAAATTCCGGGAAATTCAAATAGTGTACGACGTGCCATTGCGCTGGTCAGGGAAGTGGAACATGGTCCTGTAAAGGACTTTAACCGTCGACTCCTCACACACACGCACATACACACATCCACATTTCACCAATTTCTTAACCGTATCAGATCGGGTGAAATTCCTATTCTTGTGGAAAAACTGGCCAGTCACCGTTAAATATGTGCTCCATATCCTCCTGCATTGACCCCCTCCAACACCCTACGGATCATCATCAGTGCACGGAGGTTCGATCTTCACTGCACCTACTCGTCATTGATTTAGAGAAATATTGCGACTGCGTTAATAGAGAGTATATCTGACGTGCTCTACGCAGGAGGAGCATTCGGGAGAAAAAGTAATAACTAATTAGTAAAACGTCAGAGGAATTTGAGGTCGAAAGCGAAGTCTGCCAGAATTGCATCCTGCCACCGATATTACCGATGGGCGTAACTGTGTAGCCTCCTTTTTAAAATTAACTAAAACTACTTATAATTAGGTGGACATGGACGCATTTTCATCTACATCGCGAACCACTTTTTTCAAAACCTGGTCAAAAAGGATGCACCCTAGGACACTCTTTTGTCTGTAACCGTCGTTGATAGTAAATTGTCTGGAGAGTGATCCCATTGCTTTTATATGGCCCCATACATTGGTCAGGATTAGTTTAATCAATCTTATTAACTATTAATTTATCGGAATACCGAACTCCGCCATGGCGGTGTACAGTTTCACTCTCACCATGCTATAATAGGTGGCCTTGAAATGGATGAAAAGATGATATGTAGAGAGAAAATCTGATCTGATCCCGATTTGCCTGCAGTGAAATGAAAATGAATATCTTATAGACGGTGCTCAGCAACGTGATATCTCTATAACTACTGTGCTGCGTGATATCCCCCTTTTTATTATGGGAGAGTTAACACCTTTTTTCCCGTCATCAGGCGTTGGTTCGCTGTCTCAAACCTGGAGTACGAGCAGTTCGACTGCAATTTCATCGGCTCCTGGCGACTTATGATTCTTAAGACAATGAATTGCACGGACTGTTTCTTTCTTCATCGAGTATACCGGTGTCACCACCGATTCACAAACATTAATCAAGGCAGGTAAAAGAAACCATCTTTAAACATTTCAAAGAGAACCCTCTTTAATTCAACGCGTTATCCGCAATTTCAAAGAGGACCCTCTTTTACTGTCCGTACTAAGACGGAAGTCTCTCCAGTGCTTCCAAGAGTGCATACGTTTCCTAAAGCTTGACTTAGCTTGGGAGCAATTCGAGGCCACAGGTACTGAAATCAGACAGCTTCCTAACATTCTACGGCATCACGAGAATATCACCAGCGACTATTTTAATTCCATTGCAGCATTATCTGAACAGTATCAGAACCAAAATCGAGCGATTATCGATTATCCATTAAGGAGCCGCCTGGTAACAAACAACAAACTCACTTGTCTGGGCAGCTTATAGTAGATCAAAACCAGAGCATGAGGGAAACCACTTCCGTAATAATCACGGGCATGCTATCAGATTCAACACCAGACTATATTCAACTTTGAACCATCAACGTCAAGTTTTCAAAGTGAGCATTTTGCACTCGGCCCAACTAGAACGACCTGGAACACACCATTCAGCACAACCAGGCCAAACAGCGATCACCAGAAGCATCATCTTCATCATCATCAACGCCGCTACAACCGGTATCCGGTCTAGCCTGCCTTAATAAGGAACTCCAGACATCCCGGTTCTGCGCCGAGGTCCACCAATTCGATATCCCTAAAAGCTGTCTGGCGTCCTAGCCTACACCATCGCTCCATCTTAGGCAGGGTCTGCCTCGTCTTCTTTTTCAGCAGCAGAAGCAACATTAGTAGAAATGAAGTTGGCAAAATCAAAATTCACAAATTCGATAGAACTATCTAACCTGGTGTTAATTTCACGTGCTGTTTTTCAAGATCATCATACATTGGTATGGACACCTTCATCTTCCATATGTAGGGACTCCTCCCCTTAAACTTAACGTGGAACAATGTCATTCACTGTATGCATATGTCTTCACATTTCAAACTTTCAGAAAAACGGACAGACAGACGAGCAAACAATGGACTCATTTTAATAAGCAAAACAAGCCAAAGACGAAGACAAACATTCATGACCTCTGAGGAATTCGAACCCAGGGCAACTTGATTGAAAGACTAGTGTCCTACCTCCTCAACCATCACGCCTCGAAACAGCATTGTTGTATAACCAAATTTCCAATCTTAAGATTAAAAACTGAAATTTTCTTGTAAACTTCCCTTGACACCACAAACCCTCGTGAATCTCCGTTATTACTTGTTGGAAATATTGATCATTCTAAATACATTCTTACTGCCTAAAATATCCCATATATTAATAGAAAAGACGTATCACTTGAGTCCTTACCAATTTCATACACGGAATCGCCTTTTTTAGCTTTATCCATTGGCGACAGAAGAATATGCGCATTACTTGCCGCCATTACATAGAATTTAAAGCGGAACCTCTCATTTTCTGTGCGATTATTCCGAAATTCGTCGAGCAGGAAAAAATTTCTGTACACGTATCCCGACTCAATTCGATATTCTTTACATTTAACAAGATCCGACAAACTCACATTATATCGACTACCGAAAGTGCGCTCAAGACAAAGAACTAGGAAAAAGTTCAAGATTAAGACCCAAGTTATTTCCATTTTGCCATCTAGATTGCAACTAAAAGTAATATTTGTGAAGGGTAGGCGCTGGAGCATATTAAAATTATGTGTAAGCTGATAAAACAGTTCCTGTGATAGCAGTATCTAAAACGCGACAGCAAATGCTATGCTTCCAAACGAGAAATTATAGAGATATCACCAAGAGTAGTGAGTTTCGAAGGCGCCGGCAGAATTTAATGGAACAATGCATGCTTGATAATCTGGAAGCTCCATGCTCTATGTAGATATGTGGGGCTTTCTGCTTCAGACCAAGGTCAAAAAAGAAAGTACGTGCAGACTTTTCGTCGCAAATCCATAAACTTTACTTCAGAAATATTTACTTAACTTGTCTTTTTCCGTTTCATCTCAGTTTAGGAACTAAAACTGGAGGCATATCTACCCCAACTCTCTTGGGCTCAAGAAAAGAAAATTTACGAGCACAAATTATTGACTCATCTTTTCCCATTTTTCTTTAAATTTTTTTGGTCCCCCATTTCCCATCCTAAAAAGTTGATGACTAAATTCACTTTTTTTTCGAATTTCGCAGATAGCAGCATTTTTCTCCACTTTGCTCATTGATTTTCATCGGACTTTGTAAGAGGGGAGAGGGTCAATGGGACCTGACTCAAGAAGCCTTCTTTTGATACTGTTAACTAAAACAAGTCGGGAAACCGGAAGCTGGGCGCTTCAGGTTCTGGAAAAATTGTAGCGGGCATGCGATGCCTCTATGCCACGGCGTAACGCTTTCCGGAGACGAAATCCCAACTTCTGGTGGAATTCAGAAATTGAGGAATGTCGGAAAAACTGCCTTAGAGTTGGGAGAGGCTCCCAGCGCAGAAGAAATCAACCTGAATTCGTTGAGCTACACATGCAATACAAGAATGCGAGGAAAAAATTGCAAGTAGCTATCACGAAGAGCAAATCCGAACATTTGAAGCGAATGTGTACTGAAGCTGATTCTGATCAATGGGGCGGCACCTACAAGTCTGTAATGTCATCACTGAAAGGCAAGCGCTCCCCACCGATTACCTGTCCGAAATTACCACAAAACGTAGTGGACACTCTCTTCCCAGAGGATGTGAACTACACAAATCTGCCTAAAGTGCATGTAAACCCCGCATGCGGTAGAAGAGGAAATTTTTGATACAACAAGGAAATTCGCTGAAAATAAGACCTCAGGGCCAGATGGAATCCCGAATATCGCCCTAAAAGTGGCAGCCAGGATAGCACTAGGCATGTTTGCCAAAGTTTTTACGGTATACCTTAGAGAAGGAGAATTCCCTGAGCAATGGAAGCTGCAAAAGTTGATACTTATTCCGAAGCCAGGTAAACCATTGGGTGAGCCCTCCTCATATCGACCGATATGTTTGGTCAATACCATTCGTAAACTATTTGAACGAGTATTATACAACAAGTTGCTCGCTATTGCGGAAAAGGAAGGAGGCCTATTCGACAAGCAATTCGGGTTTCGTAAGGGGAGATCAACCGTCGATGCAATCAACATGGTGACTGGCCTGGCCCGCGCTGCAATACAAGATGACAAATCCTGCGCAGTGGTGACACTCGATGTAAAAAATGCATTCAACAAAGTCAAACTACAGGCACAGTAGATCTACTATAGGCAGTACCCTTACTAAAATGACCCCACTTGCAAATGTGCTTGCAAAAGCTTATCTGTAGACATCAGAGACGCTAAACAAGGAAAAGGCATAATTTTCGTCAAATCATATTGGTAAGAGAGAGATCGGTGAGCTTTTGCTATTCTGGTACTACGGCGTGCTCACCCATATAGCAAAAAGTTGTTTCATGTATTCACTTATACATAAGCAAAAACTTGCCAATCTCACCAACATTGGCAAGTCCGGGCGGTATGTCAAACACAGCTGATCGGGTTTTCGGTACATCTCGCTCATGCTTAAGGGCAAAACAATTTGAAATCATGTGTACTCGCACTGATTTCCCCCCTTGAGGGGCAAGGGGGAGTGAGGTAGCTGTCTAGTATCTAACTGTGCTACAGGCTCCGAAGTACATTGCACGCATCGTTGTTGCATTTCTTCTAGGAAGATTATATTGCAACTCGGACGATGGACAGAAATCACTCCCAATGACGTGCGGCGTACCACAGAGGTCTGTCTTAAGTTCCTTACTATCGTTAATTATGTACAATGGAGTGCTGACACTACGCCTTCCTAACGGCATGACAACTATTGGCTTTGCGGACGATATCGGGGTAATAATAGTTGCAAAACGCTTAGACGAGATAGAAATCTACGCAAATAAAGCGATATGAGAGATCAATTCCTGGTTGAAAAAGTCCGGTCTATCACTTGCTGAATATAAAACGAAGCTAGACACGACCGTGAAAATTAATAAAAATAGTCGCTTTTTGTTGTAAAAATAAGCGCGTAGCGAGTCAACTTGGCGATGATGTTGTGCCGCCACGTCAACCACGCCTCTACCTACGGTGTCACGAGGCAGGTTCATCCGCTCCACGGCAGACTTTGGGTGATGCATTCGGAATTTGGACATAGTTGTCCATATCTGCCGTTGGACGTTTTCCAGATCGGTCTTCGTCCACGGCAATATTCCGAATGCATAAGCCAGTGAAGGGATAGCGAATACATTCAACGCGCTTATTTTATTCTTCCCCGAGAGATGCGATTTCAGTACCAGCTTTACACGTCGCAGGAATTCGGACAGCAGAGCATCCTTCAGATCACCAACTCGAGCATGGGTTCCTTGCAGAATTCCTAGGTACTTGTAGAAGTCTGCCTCGGTCATAGCTTCGATGTGGAGGTCACCAATGCTATGTCCGGCATGCGGCTCGTGATGACCTTTGCGGATGGCTTGGATTCTACACTTGCCTAATTCAAATTCCATCCGAACATCACGGCTGAACATGTCTATTATTCGCAACAGACTTCTAAGATGGTTGTCAGTACCAACATACAGCTTGATGTCATCTAGGTACATCAAGTGTGTCAGTTCGCACTTAGCATGTAGGCCATACTTTATTGCAAAACCATGCCCTCTAGCTTCATTCAGTAGCCATGAAGGGGGGTTCAGTGCCATACAAAACTAAAGGGGACTCAACGAATCCCCCTGGAAGATGCCCCTCCGTATAGGATGGGCTCTGAGTTATTGGCATCCTCAGATGTACGCACCGATAAGGTGGTATGCCACCCTTCCATGACTGTCGCCAAAAACTTTATTAGTTTCGGATCAATGCGATACAGATTTAGGATGCCGATTAGCCAGGTATCAAAAGCCTTGGCATAATCGATATAGCAACTCAAGAGGTTTCTTTGGCATCTAGTTGCTTGTCCTACCCCTATTATGATTATTATTAATTTACATTCGCTGCTAAGAAGTTAGAATAAGTGGTCTAATTTCCGAACTTAAAAAAGTGGAATAGAAACTGTTTAACTAGTTTCTAAAACAAAAGAAAACAAACTGTTCCGTCGATTTAAATTATTATGTATGAAAATTTAAGCTGCTTCGCGACCTATTCTGAAAGTCAGCGTGGTATTCGATGGTTCAGATTGTACTACAATCAAGTTCTAAGTAACATGCGAACCACTGCGCCAATAGCACTGTCAATAATATGATTGAGGAAGAGGGAAACAAGATTGCGCTTATTATTCTAAAGCTAGGACAGAAAAATAGAACTGTTTCAACTTCTGGATGAGGTTGATGGTCGGTCTTTTAATAGAAAATGTAAAGATCTGTGATTTTTGTTGGAAATATCAGAAGCTCAGTTGAAAGAATGGAATAATTAAATTTTTAACCAAAAGTTAAATTCATAGCTGCATGTGTTTTGTGCGCGAGTAACACTTTTAATTTCTTCGCCCCTTGATTGTCGATGTATTCCGGGACGGCTGGTAGGAACGGAATACCAATCTTTCCAACAAAACCAAGGAAACCCAACCTCCACCCATCCTAAAAATATACCCGGTGTACGATCTTCTGTCATACATGCTAGCAACCCAATAAGCATCCGTCTAGCTTGTACCTATGCCCAATGTATTTTCAACATAACATTCGCAACTTGCCATTACCTGGTCACAAAAAACTAATTAAATTGGTGCGCTATATCAGAGCGAATCGGAGCTAACAAAAATATGAGCGTTAGTACGAGCACTCTGTATGGCGTCTTCTAAATCTTCCGCCATCCCAATGTCTGCTGTCGATCGTTTCTAGGTCAAGTGGTGTAATAAGTGGGTGACATGATAACATTCTAAATCGATATGTCTAGGATGTGTCCTCGTTGACTCATGATGATTCTTGATGTACTGCGCGAAAACTTGGCTCTAAAACATTATCATACGTTTTGTACAATTCGCCCTTTCTTCTGTTATTTTGTTAAAAGCAAGTTGAGGTCATCAACGTAGACGAAGATTATAAACACCCTCGCCGTTCACGTAGATACTAATATTTTCGAAAATTGGTTCTGCTCGAAACATATGGAACTCCTCATTCAGACACTAGTGCCCACAACGTCCAATTTATTTTAATCCATACAAGGACTTCTTTAAATGGACTTCCTGAAATTAGGTCGAACATGTTCTCTTTGCCGACAATGTTCTTCGACTGTTAATGCTTTAAATTTCAAATTTTCTCGGGGTATACTTCAATAACATGATTCAGAAAAACAGCGATTTCGAACTGTCTTATGTGCTATAGGGACGTAGTTCTCGCTCGTTTGTGACAACATATTTACTCCTTCCAACTATTCAACTTGCTGTAGTTGATCAATCCTCCGGACCCTGCAAACAACAAACCAAAATTCGTCACCTACATGCATAAACAATTGAATGGCTACTTTCGGAGGGATACGGATTTAACTAGACCTTCTGGATCATTCTTGAACCACATCTAGAATTCAAGCTAGGTTAACATCAAAGCCAGGGAAAGGATCATACTCGCTCAAAGCATCCTTAAAAGTTAAATCATCGCCCTGTGAACCTTCCGTCGATTCCGGCGTCTCACTTATTTGGCAAACTTGAATATTATCGCTCCCTCGTTTTTCATCAATTTCCCTACCAACATCCAATTCATCGCCTATTCCGAATTGAAGTCTTTTTATCGACCTTTTTCTGGCTTGAGATTTTCCAGACATACTCGGTGTTCCACAGAGATAAAATACTTTGAAAGCTTTGGAATCGCCTTTGGAGAGCCTTGGAAAGTCCAAGAGCACAACTTCTCATGCACCCGGCTCAAACTTGCCTGTGCTAGTGGTTCGGTTTAAGCGATAAACAGCCGAACCAAGTTCTTGAAAGACCATAACGTTCGGCACCTCCCCCGTAAACATGAAACAGTGTGGCGCGGCAGGATCTGCAGTATTCGAAATTTATTTCAAATGTTGCGGATGCGGACGGGTAGATGGCGCGGAACTCTCCACTCACTCATTTTCTGAACGCACCAGGGGAGTGGAGAATTAGCGGCGGAAAAATGCCGTTGGTTGGGACAGTAAGGACCGCATGGAAATAAATCGGTCTCTTCTGTTCCTAACCGCGGCGGCGTAAACATCATAACCCAAACAATTGTTTGTTGTACGCGCATCTTGTAAGAAAGTTAATAATTTTTGGTGTTTTAAATAAATAAATAATTTCATTTAATTTTCTTAGTAATTTTGATTACTATTCACACGCAAGGTGGATCAAATTATTTAATTTTCATCTTCAATTTTAATTAATACAAAGTTGAGCAAGCAAAAGTGGTGACCCCGATAAAAGCAAAGAAGCCCGAAGCTCGAATTCGCACCAGCGCCGCCGCAAAGCAGAACCCCAAGGCCATCAAGTCTGGTGTTTCCGCCATCGTCATCCTCGTGGATATTAAGTAAGAAAATTTTGCGAATACGAAAGCATACAAAATCCCATCAGTGCTACGAGCCGACGACGTAAACAACGCCGCATCGCAACCCATCAGCACTCTACAACGGGCACAGGCAGGCACTTCGAGTAAACTTTCTTCGCTTCAATTTTCGTCGAAGGCGTATAAATCTCCGTTCGTCTACGGGTCCAGCCAGCTCGGCTAGAAAGTAGCACACGCAAGGAGTTACGCAGGAAAGCCAACGGCCATACACAACGATCCACCAGTTCTCGTCCGATCACTTTCATCCCAAGAGGATATCAAGCATCAAATTTAATTATCATTTTATTGTCATTAGTTTTGAAATTTCTTAGTAATTTTAATTGAAATTTTTAGAAATTTTCGCGCTAATTGTTAATAATATTAGTAAAAGTTAAAAAGTGGTAATAAAAATTGAAATCGCTGCAAGAGACGGCGTTAGGTGTTTCGCATCGCGGGTTCTCCATTTCTTTGGTGTTGTTTTGGTCTGCGCTGGAGAGCGTCCGCTTCGGTCGTCATTTTCTCTGTCCGAGCGTGCATTTGTGGGTGCGGCCTGCCGTGTCGGAGTGAAATTCACCGCGTTTCGTTTTAAATTCACCGCGTCTGCATTACAACTCGTACTTTTCGTGAAACAAGATGTCGTTTGATGGCAAAGACGCGGCAGGCCCATCGGACCCGCAAGTGACCGCCCTCGCCGTACGCGTTCCTCCGTTTTGGCGGCGGAACCCCGAGCTGTGGTTCGTGCATTTGGAAGCGCAGTTCCAAATGTCCGGCATCACATCGGACGCGACCCGCTTCAACTACGCGGTGGTCGGCCTGGACGAGGAGTCCATACTTCTGGTGTCCGACGTAGTGAAGTCGGCATCGTACTCGCAGCTCAAGAGCGAGTTGATCAGGCGCCTGTCGGCAAGCGAGTCGGCAAAATTAGACCACTTGCTGGCGGGTTTAACGTTGGGTGATCGAACTCCCAGCCAATTGCTTCGTGAAATGAGGCAATTGGGTGGGAGCAAGATCGGCGACGATCTGATCAAGTCGCTCTGGCTGCGTCGGCTCCCTGAGGGCACCCAGGCGATCCTAGCCTGCGTCTCCGGTTCCTTGGAGGAACTAGCAGCGACGGCCGACCAGGTACAGGAGGTGTACGTTCGCCCAACCATAGCGGCCGTTCAACCACAGTCGGATGAGGTGAGCGACTTACGGCGCGAGATAGCGGCTTTAACGGCCAGCGTGGCCGAGATGCGGGCGACGTTGGACGCTCAGCGTTCGAGTGCCAGGTCGCGAGCTCGCTCACGGTCTGCCACACGAAAAGGGTGTTCGGGTAGCAGGTCGTCAAGACAGCCTGCGGACCAAGGTATTTGCTGGTATCATCGTAACTTCGGAGATAAAGCGACAAGATGTACGCTACCTTGCAAATTCGCGCCTACCGCAAAAAACTAGGTCCGCGGGGGGTCTTGGCGACGGCCACCCAGAGCACAGCGCCACGTCGCCTAACTATTTTCGACCCCCTCAGCAGGCGCAACTACCTCGTCGACACGGGTGCGGAGGTTTCGGTTCTTCCCGTACCCCGGCATCATCGACTATATCTACAACCCCTCAAACTGGCGGCAGCAAATTCCTCCCGCATCAATACATACGGGTACAGGCAAGTGGATGTGAGTCTTGGCTTGCGTAGGACGTTTCCGTGGCGTTTCATCCTGGCGGATGTCAGCTTCCCCATATTAGGCGCATACTTCTTGTGTCACTATGGGTTGCTGGTGGACTTGCAAAATAAGTCCCTTATAGACCCCACAACCAACCTAAATTCGTCGGGCCAAATGGTATCTCACGCTGACAATAACCTTTCCGTTCTTTTGGAAGACATCACCGACTCTCGTGTTCGGACACTCCTCCAAAAGTTCAGCCAGATTACTACCGAGTGTAGTCTCTCGAAACCAGTGAAGCACAATGTGCAGCACCACATAAATACTACTGGTTCCCCGATTTTCTCGAAGGTGCGTCCTCTACCACCTCAGAAACTGGCTATCGCGCGGAAAGAATTTGAACAACTTGTTCAACAGGGTATCTGCAGACCCTCAAACAGCTGTTGGTCTTCCCCTTTACATATGGTCCCTAAGCCAAATGGCGAATGGCGTCCCTGTGGAGATTACAGAAGGCTAAACGCACAGGCTGTTCCTGACCGATATCCGATTCCACTCATCCACGACTTTGCGCATCACCTCGCGAATTGCCGCATCTTTTCGACCTTGGACTTAGCCAAGGCATACCACCAAATCCCAGTAGCTCCTGAAGACATTCCAAAGACGGCAATATGCACACCCTTTGGACTCTTCGAGTTCACCCGAATGACTTTCGGATTGTGCAATGCGGCGCAAACCTTTCAAAGGTTCATCCACTCAGTCCTGCGAAACCTTGATTTCTGTTTCGTCTATCTGGATGATGTTTTGGTCGCTTCTTCCACTGAGTCCACTTCCACTTAGCCCATCTCGAGTGCATTTTTCAACGTCTCCTTGAGGCCGGTTTAGTTCTAAACGTTGAAAAATGCAAATTCCTTCAACAACAGGTGAGATTCCTCGGCCACTCCATTTCCTCTGAAGGAATACAGCCCAACCCAGACAAGGTGCAAGCAATCACAAGCTTCCCGCGTCCAAAAACAGTGAGGGAGTTGAGGAGGTTCTTGGGCATGCTAAACTTTTACCGTCGTTTCCTGCCCAAGGCCGCCCATCACCAGTCCGTTTTGAACGCGTACTTGTCTGGCCCCAAAACAAAAGACACGAGAGATTGTGTGGTCTGAAGAGGCTGTCCGCGCGTTCAATAAATCCCGACAGCAACTGGCTGATGCTACACACAGTCCTCAGCAAGATGCACCCCTAGCCGTTTTTGTTGATGCCTCTGACATCGCAGTAGGTGCTGCCCTTCACCAAAAGGTGGATCAAGTTTGGCAGCCGTTGAGCTTCTTCTCGAAACAGTTGAATCCCGCTCAACGGAACTACAGTACCTACGATCGCGAACTGCTCGCCGCATACCTGTCCATCAAATACTTCCGTTTCTCCCTAGAAGGCAGGCCGTTCACAGTGTTCACGGACCATAAGCCTCTCACGTTTGCTTTGAAACAAAAGCCCGACAAAGCGTCCCCTCGTCAGCTTCGACACCTGAGCTTCATAAGCCAGTTCACGTCAGACATCCAGCACGTGTCCGGCAAGGACAACATAGTTGCTGACGCTTTGTCTCGTGTCTCCGAGGTTAACATCACCGCCTCACTCGATTTCTCGGCTATTGCCAAGGCGCAGGAGGATGACGCAGCACTTCAGAGCCTCAAGTCCAACCCCAAATACAAATTTCGGGAGTTGCCCATCTTCGGCTCAAACCTCTCGCTCTGCTGCGAAGACTCGGAAAAGGGACCTCGGCCATACATTCCGGCCACATTTCGCAAGGAAGTGTTCCACGCAGTTCACGACTTGGCGCACCCCGGCATCAGGACAACAAACCGGTTAGTCACCGGAAAATACTTCTGGCCCTCCATGAACAAGGATATCAATTCCTGGGCCAGAGAGTGCATCGCATGCCAAAAGTGTAAAGTCTCCAGGCATGTAAGGAAAGAAGTGGGCTCATTCCCCCGCACTACCAAGCGTTTCCACACGATACACCTCGACATAATAGGGCCTTTGCGAGACTCGCACGGCTACAAGTATTGCCTCACAATCATCGACAGGTTCACGCGGTGGCCTGAGGCAATACCTCTGAAAGACATTACGGCGCAATCTTGTGCCGAAGCCCTCTGCCGAGAGTGGATACCTCGCTTTGGCGTCCCTGCAGTGGTCATCACTGACCAGGGAATGCAATTTGAGTCCGCTCTTTTCTCGGAGTTAGGCAAACTCCTGGGTTTTAAACGCCAGCGGACTACGGCATACCACCCGCAGTCCAATGGGATGCTGGAACGTTGGCACCGGACGCTGAAAGCCGCCATTATGGCACGCGACGACCCGTCCTGGACCCAAGTCTTGCCCCTCGTCCTACTCGGCCTTCGTACAACCCGCCGAGAGGAATTTGCTGCCAGCCCCGCGGAGCTGGTATACGGGGAGAACCCAAGACTCCCAAGCGATCCGGTCTTCGACAAGAGATCGGGTCTCACGGAGTCGGGGTTGGTGCGTCTGCTGAGGGACAATCTCCGACGCATCAAAGCGCCACCACCCACTCCACACTCGTCCATACCTGCTTGTTCGCCCAAGGAACTGGACACATGCACGCACGTGCTGATCAGGACGGATGCCGTCCGGAAGCCGCTGCAGCCTCCATATGAGGGCCCGTACCGCGTTCTCGAGAGGGGAGAACATTTCTTCCAGCTCGAGATCGGTGGTCACAAAAAGGCGGTCTCTTTGTCCAGGCTGAAACCCGTGTGCGCCCCGAGGCAGCGTCGTGTCCGCTTTGTGGATTAACGGCGAACGAAGTTCAGGGATCCGTCGCCGAAACCCCCTAGGTTTCGTCTGGGGGCGGAGTGATGTGGCGCGGCAGGATCTGCAGTATTCGAAATTTATTTCAAATGTTGCGGATGCGGACGGGTAAATGGCGCGGAACTCTCCACTCACTCATTTTCTGAACGCACCAGGGGAGTGGAGAATTAGCGGTGGAAAAATGCCGTTGGTTGGGACAGTAAAGACCGCATGGAAATAAGTCGGTCTCTTCTGTTCCTAACCGCGGCGGCGTAAACATCATAACCTAAAAAATTGTTTGTTGTACGCGCATCTTTTGAGCAAGCAAAAACCGTATGGCTGCATTCAATGAAACAGTAGGGCTGCGTTTTCAACTAAAATGCGATTTTTCGCTCGATTACTCCATTCTGCTCCGGGTTGTTGGGGATCGTCAGTCGACGCCTAATCCCGAAACTCTTCAATAGGTAGTCAAATAAACCGTTAACCGTTGCTTATCGACCTTAGTTTCGAAATTCTTGAATTCGCCGTAGAATACGAACTCCCCTCCAACGATAGGGGAATTGTCGACGCTTGTCGGTAGACTAAGAATGTCGACAGTAGATCGGCATTTCCGTATCACAAAGTCGATAATTCTTCGAGGATAGTGGCGAGCATCGTCGACCTTGTTCATGCTTTCAAACACCATTTATTTCAGCAGGTTAACTTTTCTTGCAGGCCTTTGGTTGGTACACAACTTTAAATTTTTGCCAACATTTTGCTGACGTTACCCCTTCTTTCATCTGTTTTAGTTCAAGTGCAGAAATTCCCAGAAGTGTGCCCGGCATAGGTATGGGTCCCATTCTATTATAGCATCCGCGTTTACATTATTCTCCGCCACTTGCATAGATTGACAATTTCTCCTATCTAGGGTCGAAAATCACAACCGATAACAACTACGATGATGAAATCCGCGCACGGTTGTTGTCAGCCAACAGAGCCTATTTCAGCTTACAAAGACTGTTCCGCTCGAAACGTCTCACAATAGGGTCAAAGCTCTTACTGTACAAGACTATGATCTTGCCAGTCCTCATGTATTCCTCGGAAACTTGGATTCTTAGCAAGAAAAATTGTGAACTCTTGGCCGCGTTCGAGAGAAGAATCCTCCGAAGAATTTTTGGCCCCCTACATGAGGATGGACGATTCCGTAGCCTACATAATGATAAAATAAATTGTGGATAAAATCCGGCTCAATAGGTTACGGTGGGCGGGTCACTTAATCCGTATGGATGAGGATGATTCCACCCGGAAAGTCTATAAGGGCAATATCTATGGTAGAAAAAGAAGACGAGGCAGACCCTGCCTAAGATGGAGCGATGGCGTAGGTCAGGACGCCAGACAGCTTTTAGGGATATCGAATTGGTGGACCTCGGCGCAAAACCGGGATGTCTGGAGTTACTTATTAAGGCAGGCCTAGACCGGATACCGGTTGTTGCGCCGTTGATGATGATGATGATGATGACTTACATAGTTCCACTTATGATTTTTTATAAGTAAATGTTTCATATGGACAACGTATCAAAATTGTCTTTGCTTAACATTTAGACACGAGTTACCGTTTGCCTCGGCATTTTGTTAAAAAAAAACAACTTGCACTTTGCTTTAACTTAACGTGCCATCTGGGCCCATAAACTGGTTCCAAGGATTGTGAGATAAGGTCCAACAATTAATCACACTATATCTCACTATAGATTGTCGCTAGCAAGCTACTACACTGGCATGTTAGCGAAAAATACATGCATAGCGACCACCAAGCGATATATATTACTATTGATTGTACTTGATGAGGATAGATTTCTGGAGTTATTGCCGAGTTTACAGATATATCGAGCATGTTAGCATGCCAAGACGTGCACACTCTCGGAGGCGCAATCATAACTACTGGTGGAACGCTGAAATAGCGAAGTGTCGTACGGAACGCTTGAAGTCCAGAAGGGGGAATCAACGAGTATGAACAACGGTACCTCGAATATAAACAGGCACGAAAAAAGTTGCAGTGGGCCGTTATGAAAATTAACAAGTCGGGAAACAGGTAGCTAAACGCTTCAGGTATGAAAGGTTTTGTGTATTTCTTTTATAAAGGGATTTGAGTGCGCATTTGTCCCATTGGTATGTAGCACGTAATATATCCATATATTATGTGAAAATATCCACTTTCAAGTGATTTTGACATCCAAAGCCTTGAATTTGCAGAAGAGTGACAGCTTTGACCTATTATAACTTTGTCAGTAATAGTGCGATTTTTGATAGGATCATGCTCTATGTTGTAGCCTACATTGCTGCAAAATTTCGTGATTCTAGGATGAATTTAAGGGGGGTGTTCCCGCCAATTATTTAAAATTATAGTAATGTTCTATTATTAACTTTCTTTGAACAGGTATCGGTTTGGAGGGCATTTCGGAGCCTAGGCAGCCTCTTGATTTTGTTCAGATTTTTCAGTTAAGTAATTTCTGAGAATGGATTCGTTAAAGAAATGATCACTTTCAACCAACCGCACTCCCACCGGAAAGTACTAACCCAAACCTTTAATTTAAGTACTAACCGAGACCTTCAATTCGATACTCCACATGACTATATTTGATGAAAAAAAATTACACCCCCCTTTTGCATGTATGGGGACCCCCCTTAAATTCGACGTAAAAGGATGTAACTTACTATATGCGTGAGCGTTCAGAGTTCCCACGTTTCTACCAAATTTGGTGTCAATCGTTTTGTGTTTACACAAAACCTTAAAAACGATACAGCGGGACTTAATTTAAATGCTCATTAAACCCAATGTTTTTTATTTATTCTCTGAAAAAAATCTTTCAATAAATATATACATATCCATAATTAATCTGATACGAAATTCTTTGGAAATGTACTCACCGACCTTCATTTTTGCATTAAAAACGTTTGGAAATTATAAATTATAAGAAGTTAGAATTAGCGAGTAACCAATAGCGAAAAAAGATTTCAAAAGTCGGAGTTCCAGTTTTTTTAGAAAGATGCACCCAAAATGTTTGTACCTCTAAAAAAACTTGAATTCAACCTTCAAAATATAAAACTTCAACATAATTAAATATGTACAGAAAACTCTGCTAAAGTTAATGAAAAAAGTTGATTTGCAATCGATTAGAAAGGTCTGGAGCTATTCCGATTTGAATGCGAGGATTTCCGGACAGACGATTTGAGTTTAAAAATGGTCAAACTCGCCTTAGCAGCATTACCCCCTTTCTAGTAAGATTTTGTACAAATACCACTACCACTTCAAATTCAATATGATTTTCCGGCGGAAAACAAAAAAACGTGATGCAAATACACCAGCCTGTGGGCGAATAGCTTAGTTCTCTCAACTATAGCAGCGCTAGTCATCTTCCGCTTGCAAGGCGAACCTGAACTACCAGATTCATATAAAACTACACAAATAGCAACAAAACTCTCTCATCTTTGAATGTTTGACATTTATTGATTTATTATAAAATGGTTATTTACCTATCAGATTAAATCTGCTATTGAAATTGTCCTGTATTACGAAGTCACTTGGTGTACGTAATAAACACATTGCGCGTAAAATTTGTATATTAATTTCATGTGAAAATATGTTGAAATTATAAAGAAGACATTTATTAACACAAAACGAAGTACATCTTGTTGAATCAAATGTTCATGCAGTGGTTCATTTGGGATGAAAGTTCCTAACTTATAAAAATTTTCCAACAACCCATTTTTCTCTATGAAACGATCATAAAGCCATTGTTTCATAGCATTTTCTTCTCTAGGTACCTGAAAAGAAGTAACAGATACAAATTAACTGCTGTCCCATATTGGATTTGAAAATATAATGCTTACACTCTCAGCTTTATAAAGGCGATAAAACATATACGTTGTGCAGGGTCTCCTAAGGCCATGTACAATATTTGAAAGATCCAACGGATTTTGATCGGGATAAGCAACTGTTATATCGAGCACATATTCTAACAGCGCTTGCTCTATATTCTTATTTAAAGATACATTATTTGACTGTACTGTATTTTGCGAGTAATTTGAATCTTTTGAACGCATTGTTTCAAATATTGCTTGAAATGCTCCTACGCGGGGTATTGTAACGTATTCTAAAAGCGGCAGATTATTTTTTAACGCAAAATTTCTGCTAACTTCTTTGCGCTTTCGCAAGAATCCACCTTCTGGAAATAGCACAATCCATTTCTTTGTGCTTTCGAAGTAAGTATATTGTATATGCTCCCTCAAAGCCCGAATGGACGAATCACGATGCTGCTTGCCCTGAAATACAAAAAGAAATTAAATAAATCAATTTTATTGCCAAGAAAGAGACTTGTAAATAGATAGCTTTACTCATTCTATTTGTTGCATTCGCCTCACAATTTCAATTAAGTTGAAGCAAGACTTTATATTAAAAATTAGACAGAGCAAACACAGAAAGTTAACGGGCACAACACTTGCTATCGGAGCTTTGTTGCTGAGTTGTTAGTATTGTTCTAGAAAGTAACGATCCGGGATCAAGCTAACGTGCACATGCTCAAGCTGAACCGCTACACTTGACGTGTGGTGCTCTTTTTTAAACACTTCTGCAAGATGGAAAGATGCGCTTAACGCGTTGAAAAAACACTTTTGCATGTCAGAAGAACAGTTGTGTACACTGAGGGACTAACTTAAACCCGTGTTCTACTCATAGATTGGAAAGAAAAAGGAATGAAGGAGATGAGATTTGTGATATTTCTATTCTACTCTCGACCCAGATGTCTAAAATGCCTTTTACTCCTATAAAGCTTCAAATCGAAATGTCCAAAATGTCATGTCTAGTGCGGTCTAGTGTCACCTTAGTTGTTACACGGGACGTAACAATGACAGAAAAGATGAACGCCCGAATCAAAGAGAATATTACCACTGTCATTTCTGACAAAAATTTTGAATCAATCCCCAAAATTTCAAGGTGATGGCAAAAAAGTTAGCGGAAGAACTGACTGATTATATCAGAAGCCGAGAATGGAGAAAACATGCTTACGTAAAGCCAAAGACTCTAAACCTGAGAATCGAAATAATTTGTGTAAAAGGCTAATTGATAAAGGCCTTACCATAGATAATGCGAGGAGCAAGCAGCAAGGAGCTCGCATAATTTTTACCGACGATTCCCCTATTGAACTCTATCCACAATCGAATCGGCAGAATAGTAGTAAATCGAATCAAAAATCAGTCAAGCCAGTGCAACGGCCTAATATATGGTTACTATTCTATATGGTTGATACTCGCCCCCTGTGGGATATACGACGGCCTAAACAAGGCTTAAAGTTGCCGCAGGCGTCAATTTATATGCAAAATCTGAGCTTATCATTACAGACGAAAATTGCACTGGTAACGGCGAATCTTATCGAACTCGGATTTTATCAATCTTTGGACAGTGCACCAAAATCCGACAGCAATTCACAATATTTATACAAAAGAAAGCTCATCACAACGCGAAAGCCAGCATTCAGAAGGCCAACCAGTATTTTCCTTCGACTTGGAAAGGTTAGCCTGAAAACTCATTTGATCTAAACCCTAAATTTGCGGGCTAAATTAAAGGAAACTGCTTCAGAAGCCTATTCCAAGAAATTGTCGATCTTAAGTTGAACGAGCACAAAATGAGTTAAATAGTATTAGTGCGGACGACATCTTCAAACTATGCGATCGTTTTCGACGAAGATTAATCGAATATTATAAAAAGGAAGCACTGCACAAAAAGTATTAAAATAGCGAACTATTTTGCTTAACACTTGCCCCTAATAAATAAATTAGCGATAAGTGATTCGGAAGTTTAGGTATTTTTGCCTATATCTTAAAAAAATAGTCATACCTTTTTTTCCGTCCATTCCAAAATGATGCCCTTCAAACATATATAAAGAACAGTAAAAAATTTTTATGTTCTACTCTCTCAAGCATAATGAGCAAAATGCAATCCATACTGCTTTGAAAAATGTGCAGAGGGGTTCTCAGTAAAGGAATGTACCGCAAACACCCAGCGCAAGAGTAGGGGTCAATAACTTTTCGGTTAACGTCCACATACTGTATTATCTCAGAATCGACAGTGTCGCTGGTCATACGGTTCTTACCAATTAGTGAAACTAACTACAGCTTAACTCAGCATCCCAAAGGGTAAAAACATTTTCAATCCTACACAAGGTTGAAAAGTTTGGGTCACCAGACTACTTCTAGGTGAAGAAGTGAGCTGACTTCGTTCTCCTAAAGAAGATTGAAGAGGGATTCTTGAGCAGCGCGGTGACATTGTTTTAAACAGCAGTCTTTTTAATTTGGAAATGCGACACTGGTATTTTGTTTTGTTGCACAAAAAAAAGAAAAAGAAAATCTCCTCCCCAATCGATGCGCTTTGCCAATCCATCAACAAAGCTTAAGCAAGCATAGGCACCGAACTAAGCAATGTAAGCTCGTACGAATTCGAAACCATATTACGTTTGCAAATTTACAAAAGAGAACAGACCTGTACCTAGTTACCACTTACTTCCAATTCAGCGGTAAGCCAACATCCGACGAGTTGCCCTACACTAAACGCCTCTACAATCACATTTTTCAGCATATTGAATAACTAGGGAGGAGCGCCTATCAAATGAATGGCAGTAACGTTACAAACATCTTCCCTCCTTTTGGAGGTAACCGTGGGGCATTGCAACATTGGAGTTCTATTGCAAGACTGACTATTTCCTCATTAATCGTGGAAAGCAATTGCCGACAAAAACTTAAATTCTGTGAATGGGACCTCAACCACACGGAGACGGCACCCAAGTCGCCCAACAACGTCAGAGTGGCTCTTCCCTGGAAGACCGTGTAATTTGAACGAACGAACTAAACGACTTCATCGTCCACGCCTATTACCGTGGCAACGATTTGGAACAGAATCCACGCAGGGTATAGACATCGACTCAATGGCGCTTTTATAACCCGTTTCCCGGGACTAAGTTGTGTTCGGGAACAGAATGTTTTCAGTCAGTATTGAGTGATGGTGAATAATAATCAAGTTGTCCTACTTATTAAGGGGATCATCCCGTGTGAAAGCCGTTTTTCTTAGCTTTTTTTAAAAAATTTTTATGAAGAACCGGATAAAGATAATTTTCCCAGCCCGATCGCATAGTTCCTTATTGAATTACGGAGCAATTTATACACCCATCTCCAAAAAAAGGTGTTTTTCTGCTGCCACGCTAGAAGACGCTGCGATAATCTTAAATAAAAAAAGTAAACGGTATTTTAATGTAAAGACTGAACTACAGTCCGCAAACTAGGATTATCAAAAAATATTATTATTAGAAAGCTAAATTTTTGGTGACGTGTTAAACTTTTCTTTGTGAATTTTTGTGTTTTATAATTTCCGAACGACTCCGAATATCAAAAAATCGCTTTCCCCATATATTCTACACTATATCTAAATACAATTGATGCCAAAACAAATTCAATTTCGCGGATCCGACACACGGGATGACCCCCTTAAGCTACAAGTTTTCCAAGAAATTTTATTTCATTCCGGTGTACAGTCCTCAACAAACTAAAATTGACCAAGAAAGCAATTCAGATACTCAACCTGTAAGGCACTCCATGAACCCAATAGTCGGGGGAAACTTAATACCAATTTATAAGGAGGCCTTGAACGGTACATCCTTAATGACTCTGCAATTACCAACAATTTTAGGTAATGCAACTGTAAAGAGGAGAGTATCCAGCGATTGACATCTGCGTACAGGATGTTGAGCAGTGTCGAGCACACCCGCCGTCATAACATAGCTGCGTCTGCAAGATTTTCCATTAAAACGAAGCGGTGAAGTATAGCATAGTAACAAACTACCACCCATATTATAAGCATACACCGCAGACAATCTTGGAAAATGATTGAATCAAACTACCGTGGGGTCACACTATTGCTACCGACCACAGTGTTGACCACAATAGACCCGATCTATGGTACTTCTGCTTCTAAAAGAAAAACGTGCATGTTTCATAATCAATGTAGCCATACCGTTAGACAGCAAGACATAAACACATCTCACTGGTGGCAGTGGGATTTGTATCGTGTTTTGACGCCGGATACTCAGCTGTGAATGAGTACCTGAGTCAAATCAGGGTAATAATATCGGACGAGCGCAGTGCTGACCACATTGCCTCCTAAAGTGTTACTGTAATGTACCGCTCCGGTCTTGAATGAAGTGCTCTAATACACTTCAAGGCCCCGATTCCATATGGATTGTTACACCAACGGTTATTATTATTTATTTAACATCTATGCCTCTGTAGTTAAAAACCATCGCGTCACTCCTGGAAATGTTTTCGACAATCGGGAATGTAGCAATAAATGTTTGAATGATCGCAAGCACTTTGCGTTGAAACGCGCCATCGCTGTAATGTGGACCTCTGGATGTTCAACCCATCTTCAGCCCACCTTTAGATTGTTCACCCTTCAGTGCGGTTGAGCAGGAAGAAGGATCGTGGGCGTTTTTACTATACAACAATAATGGAGACATGCTTATATTTGATGAAAAGAAGTCTACGCCTCTCCTCTGCATGCATATCGCTCATTGAATGCGTGAGTCTCCACAGTTCCAATCTTCCCATCAAATTTCGTGCCAATAGTTACACCCGTTTCTGAAAAAACTTCATGGGATAGATTAACAGACAGATAGCGATGGGACCATACAAAAAGGGTTGTTCGACCCACATGTTGATCCACGACATCGGAGAGAGCCTGGAGAGAAACCATGGAGACAAGTCTGTGGTTTTATTGGGTAAAAATCCCATAAACTGGGATAACCTGAGCAGTGTCTTACACTTTTTTTAAAAAAAGACAAAATTTGACCGAATGTGTTTGTCGGTTAAGAGCGAAAATAAGAGGTATTTCTCTGTTCCTTTCAGCCATTATATCATCGAACAATATTCAACGACGTTTATGAATAATAGATTCGTCACTGGGACAATTATTTACCATTAATTAAAGTAATGTAAACACTACATACGCAGATAGACAAAATAAAGAACGGAAGACTAGGAATAACCAAAATACTAAAGAGACTTTAATGATTTCCACGAAAGACGAGAAGGAGAGCAGAAGGAATTGAAGAAGCAAGCAACCGATCGAATATACTTGATTGAAAAAGTTTTAGGTGAGAATAAACGGGAGGAAACAAAAGTCCGATGAGTTTAGAAATTAGAGTTTAACTAATGCATTTACAGAGTCACAAGCTTCACCTACATAACATATCATACTCTATATTTTCTTCTTTAACCTTTGTTCTGATCGATAGCGGGATTGACTGGTCTATTTCGAGTTCACCACTTAAGAAGATTTTTAAATCATTGTATAGCCCTTCAAGTTTCCACTGCTCCGGGTGACCTTTTGTTCGGTTTCCATCGGCTTGAATATTCCGGACAATTCAGGAAGCACTTTATCAGCAACGCGTATGGCATGACCGTACCATCGGAGGCGCTCTCACAATTAATTGATGACGGATTTTTGGACGCGATGATACAGCTTCGTCTATATAACCGCAAGGCAATCGTTATCTTCAGTGGATACCAAACACTCGAGACCTTTGAAGATTACAGGATGAATAATTCTACAATAGATTTTGAATCTAAAGCGCTCCTTGGTGCATCGATTACGCGAATAACTATTTGAACAGTTGGTACATATGAAGTAATTTCATGGCACAGTTTTTCATTGACTGACATCGCCTATCTGTGATACTTCAAGCGTGATTCTAAGCGGTGATTGAACCGGTCTCATGGAGACTCGGTTATGAGAAATTCCATTTTCTTGTGATGATCATTCCAAATTCGGACAAGTTGCTTGAAGTCAGCTTCTTTTTAAAGGAAGAAACCGGAAACTAATGTTCAAGTACTCAGGAATTTAGCAGCTTCATTGTAATACATATATAGCTATCTGGTTTCCAGAGCTAAGTTGCAAATCTTCAAGTCTTTTTGCTTTTGCCGGATTCATTCGTCTGATTGCCTATTCGATTACTGTCGTTTCTATAGCGTAAAATTGTTCTTGTTAATCTCTGTGGCAAATATTTCTCCGTCGAAGCTGGCCGGTTAATAAGCAAGATATCATTGACACAGCGTTGGTGTCATCTTTTGAATAATCAACACAGATCTCACTTGCCACCACAAGTATCCTGTTAATCGTAAAGCTTTCGTCTCATGATTGCCATTCTCAATACTTGTCATAGAGGCGCTTTCTCCCACTGACCTCCGTTTGGACTTCGTCATTCCAGTATCACTGTTGCTAAGCGCTTTGTCCCCGAAAGTCGCCTAAGCCGCTTTATGGATCATCTTTTTGGCTCAATGCCATGTTTCTTTAACAGTTTAATGCACTATGTGCCAGCAAAATCAACGATACACTTGCCACCCTCATTCCATGTGCCGAAGCATTTACCCTCTTTAAATAAATGGCAAGCAAATAAGAGCGATAAAGAGAATAAATCAATGAAAAATATTATAGGACAATAAAACATTTAAGGCAGGGAATTAGCAATGGTGTCAAAAAATGTAATATAGATAGAGATTGGGTAGAATCGCAAAAATGAAACCGGCGACTTCAGACCACTTACTCTCTACTGATTTTCAACAACAAATTGCTTATAAAACAACCAGAGCAATTTATACAAGGAATCCAAACAACTTGAAGTGGTCGAAATCTTCGGAAAATGTTTGTATTTTTTTCTAAAAAGTTAAAAGTGTTTATAAGTGTCGTCCTTAAATCAGGCGGAAGAAATTGTCACTAAGACAATTGTATCTGAATTATACCTCCGGTGGATAAATGGGCAAAGCGTAGCACTGTCCTTCAATCTAAAGTATCTGGATGTGATTCTGGATACTAAGTTAAATTCGAGAGTAAACATAGCCCTGAAAAAGTTAAGAGGCCCTGCATAGTCTTCTACGTCTGCAAGAGGATCTTTATAAGGAAATGGAGTCTTCGACTGAGGATGGATTTCCAAATGTATGCAGCCGCAGTTCGTCCCTTCCTAACGGTGCTATTGTGTGGTAACTGGTGCTAGACAGTGTGCATGACCGGCGACATGATAAAAAGTTATACCAGTATTTTTCGTCGACGGATCTAAGATGGTCTGCGATGTCGATACGTCAATTTTGTCGGATACACGCAGTGTAGCCTAATCGTATGGACTTACAGGATTCACCAGGCGATACTAGAAGCCCGTCGATAGCTGAGTATGATTCGTGCCCCAAGCGTAACAAAGTCATTCTGACAGACAGCCTGGCGGCCATAAGGCTTTATACTCAGTAGTGACATCTTTCGAGCTGGAAGAGGGCAAAAACGCGCTGAACAAACTGGGCGGCACGTAGAGGCACATAGAGCAAAATGAGCGGCCGGCGGACTGGCCAGGCGGGGATCTCCTCATGACAGCTCCTCTGTGGTAACAGTCGCGGTCCCGCTGACGAATGTGAAGGGAACAATTTAATCGCACTACTTAACAGCGGCTGACTTCAGATGACGAAGAGTCACCACCTGTGGCAAGGCAATTAGGATTTAGCCTTCCTCCTAAGACTCGATTGCGAGGGTTTTGGACCAGACACCTGCAAATGTGAACAGGATATGCCGGTTTGCATAGAGCACTCACCTATAGGAGATCATGCCGCCAGACTCGACATGCTCTACGATTCGTATTGTCCAAGTATTTCTTTTTCTACTTTACGAAGAGAAGGGATAATCCCTCAGAAACTTCCTTTGCGATTGCTCGGCTCTATGTAGAGCCAGGCTGTGGACACTCGGTAGGCAATTATTTGGAGATCGCAAAAAGATTTCTGGGTGGACGAGTCTTAGGAGTTTGTGTTATCCAGACACATCCATAACATCACAATATTAATTGGCCTACTCGTACCTTCCTGCCTACCCCATATAGAATTGCAATATCAAACAGGATATTAAGAATGAACAATTGGACGATTTATTCGTTGTGATGCAACATATTGTCTTCTTCATCAAAAGACCTTACATTGAGAAACATCTTAAAATAATTCTGGAACACACGAATGACAACAAAATATATAATTTATATGAATTGATGAATTGATGGTCGATCAATGATGAAACAGACAATCAACTTGACCGAAACACCAAATTAAAGTTTCAAACATACCAAGGAGGCAGCGCAATTTGGCTCACAGAATTGTGAACTCTCACCAGAACGCTCTATCCACGAAAGCGATACCGGAACTGATATCCACACACATCAACGAGACTATATTTTATGCAGAATCCATTTTCAGATTCATCGACTATTCAAACATTCTAGCTTCCACAAAACTAAATAATTTTGTGTCATAGGTTTTATATCGGATATCAATCGACTGAACTATGAATGATTACTTGATAATAAACACCGCATGAACAGCATTGCGTAATCATATGTGTACAGGTAAGATCTCAAAATGAAGTGCCTTAAAACGCTTCAAGGACTAGATTCAAATTGACTGTTGCATCATTGATCATTATTATAAATGATTTTATTAATAAATGACCTTTGCTTTTTAAAGGAAGAATAATCTGGACTATTTTTTACTAAGGACGTATTGAGGTATTTCTTTTTGTACGTTGCTTTATAGATATTTTATTCAAAAGGTAGTCGGCTTAGCTGCAAATGTAAACCAATTTCACTTTTTGCTTTACTGCAATAGAATTCCAAAAACGAAAACAGAGAAAAGGATTTTATTATTGTCCCGTTCAAATACTGAAACAAAGATTTTCCGGGCCTTTAAAATCTAACATAGCCCATTATGGCGCCCATAACTTTTCCCCATGGTGTTGTGAACCCATTTGCAATTATAAATTTTAATATTCCTCCCTCCCTCCTTATATATTTAATATTCATTCATATCCTCCGAAGATTGGTCATTACAAACATAATCACCCAAACAAATTTATTATAAAGTGGTGCAGAGATGAGGAATATTAGCAGGTTGTCTTTTTTAGGTAGTATGCTAATTTAAATGTGGGCCTTAAAATGTCGCTTATGCTTTTAAAATTTAATTAGTAGTTTGCGGATTTTGGTACTTGTTAGCTCATAATATTGTTCATTTGGAAATCCATTCGTATAGTTAATAGCCGGGTCTTCAAACAAAATATTTGTGGTATCTTAACTATAGGACAAGATTAAAAAACAGAAAATTCCAACTTACCGAAGTAATGAAAAAATCTTGATGAATCATGCTAACAATTCCAAAGTTAGTATATTTGAAAAGTCTGTCCATAATCCACATAATATTTGGCAAGACGCCTCGCTTTGTATTAAAATTGGCCATCAAAAGTGGAACATCCGCTGTACTTTGATGGTTAACTATCACAAGTGTTCTTTTATCTCTACATTCGGAAATATCGTCACCAGTTTCTACAACTATGAAATAATTACTTTTAATCAATTAAGATCTTTAAAAAACGTTTTTGTGTTTATTTACTGTCATAGCCAGCTGTGTATGACCATAATGCAACAATGGCCAAGAGCCAATGGAAAAACAACCCCTCGATTTTATAATAGGCCTTGGAGTTTATGCACTTTAATGGTGTCAATATTATCATCCATATAACATAGGTTGGAATACAATAAATGTTGTTCATTATAATAATAATAATGCGACCCAGAGCCGTCGGGTACCTAATAAGCCTCCTGAAGTAAGAAGAAAAATAATTAGCATTTATAAGCGATAGACAAATGAGATGTGCTTGTTCAAGAAGTTTAAAGTAAATGAGCCAATGTGAAGAGGATGTTTACTAATGAGATGATGTGCATAATAGACAGTCATGAAAAACAGAGACGGCGCCGATATTTTAACACTTTAACTCCTTGCATCTCTTACTTTGTACTTGAGTAGATGATAAAAGAGAAATTGATTCGCTTACTCCAACATTTTCTTCTGATGCCTCACATGACTACAATCGGCAAAGGAACACTCGCCTATGCTCTCGAACAAGTCATTTTTAGGGGCCATAGTGCAAAATATGCCAAACTGAATATCCGATCCAACTCTGATACTACTGAATGTTACCGAATTATATATTGAAGCTATCCTAAAAAGACTATGACTTTGGAGATGAACTTAGAAACTGTTTCATTTAAAGTGAACAAAATACTTATAAACTTCAGAGAAAGAAAATAAGACGAAGAACAGTTTTAGAAAGCAAAAGTTGAGACCTTCGATGGAATGTTCTGATGACTTCATTTTATGAATGTTCAGATCTTTGAACTTTGGTGATCGTAGGTACGGTGCAAAAAAATCTGCCTTTCTGCCGTTAAAGCAGACAGTCGCACAAGAAAAGGTGGCGTTCGACTTTGTCTCGGCTTCAAATTACCAACCAACGTATTTTGACATTATTCCCAATACATACAAACGTTCTTCTAACGATTTGCAAGTTTGACTAGCGTGTCTACAAATTTTTTCAGGTCTTCATCTTCAGACTTTCCCCGCTCCCGCTACCTATAAAGCCAAGATCATTATTTTTTTAAGAGACTAAACCAATCTTTAGACATTGTTCCCAACAGAGCGTGTTCGTCGTAAATCTCAACAAGAATTCTACATGCTCCAACTGCAGATGATCTTTCTCTAGAGTTGTGAAGGAAAATTTCTCACAAATACTATTTCTTGACACAAAACTCTTCAAGCGTATCTTAAGTGCTCACTGCTGGATACGTTACCACTTCTAATTCCCAGGAAGAAATTCTTGTATCGCGTCATAATAAAACAGCCGACATGATTTACTGCCTCAAAACCGATATTACTCATCAACGCCGCAACAATCGGTGTCCAATCTATGCCTATCTTAGTTCGGAACTCCATACCTCCTGGTTTTACGTCAGAGTTACTGTTTCGACATCCTTAGTAGCTGTCTAGTATCCTGGCGTACCCCATCACTACATCTGAGGGAGAGTCTGGCACATCTTTTTCTACCATTTTTTCTGCCTGACATTGTCCCTATATGCTTTCCACACTATACCATCTTCACTCATACAGATTAGGTGATCGTCTTCAGAAGCCGGGTTTTGTTCACAACCAAACGATCCCGATATCACTCATAGCTTATATAGGCTACAGAATTATCCATCCTCCTACAGAGGGTTAAGAAAAATTTCAAAATTTTGTGGGATTCTACTCTCACAACTTTGTTTACTGAGAACCGGAGTCACCAAGGAATACATGAAGAATTGAATTTTCCATCCCCTTTCCAAACAACAAAAACCTCAGGTTATCACTATAAGACTGAAAACCCCAATACCCACTTAGAAGATAGGTGGGGAAATAATCTGTCTTCGGTTCAAATGCAGACCTAAGTTGCCGATGAGCCGCGCAACCCATCTACAACTTGACTAGTTTTCCCAAGAGAATTGCTGCTCATTCAATGTATGTTGCAAAGAGAGCGACAGCTATAACTCCCGCGATTACCATTACAGACGGCTTTGAGGCAGGATGGTAGGGAGACACCCCCCGTAAAGCTCCTTGTCTCTACACTTATGCAAAGCGCTTACGATACACCTTCTCACCAAAAGCATCGTGCACTGTTGAGATGATGTCTCCTGCTCTCCTGCTGATAGAACCCCCGACGTTTGCCGATCTAAGGCCGAAACTCTTGCTGTAGCCTTGTCTGTTGTTACTGTGATTTGCTCGGGAAAGTTCATTTTCAAGTCGAACTTCAATCCAAAGTACCTAACCATTGGCTATGAGAAGTAATCTACCCGCATAACCGGCGCACAAATATGCACAGTCTGCTTTCCGCCTGGCCAACAATGCATCCAACATGCTGCAAAATCATCTGCATAGCCAATCAAAAGGGACTCTTCTGCCATTTCAAGTCTTAAAAAAAGTTCCACAGATGCGGCCCTGGGATGAATACTACTGCCGATAGGAGAAACCATACCCATACCATATGCCCATTAATTGCATAAAATGTTGGTGTTATTATCATATTTTGATCATTGGTAAAATTGAAATAGATAGGCTTTATGTAAAGTTTAATTTTCACATTCGAGTGAAAGTAATAACACATTGTTTCCTGTAAATTTTTGACATTCATAAATTCACAAAACCCGGTGAATAAGGTTCTGGTTGGAGGATGTATATATATATATACCATATACATATGGTTGCCATGCATCCCTTAAAGTGTAACCTATCCACTGCCACTTACGTCTTCCCATCACTGTGCGTATGAGTGCCCGGCTTGGAGCTTTTGGATAACAGTGGAGTTCACTTTCCATGTGCTACTCACATATAGCAACACAGAACAATCTCAACTTGATCTAAGTGTTGATATAACTGCATTTCCAGATTCGAGACAGGGCAGCAAAAGTGGATCTAGTGTTGTTAATGCGTCGGGCAACATCTAATTCAGAGCCGGCGCTGGTAGGAACCACGTCTCCTAGATATATAAATTGATCGGCGCCTTCGATGCTTTGTCCATTAATGCTGATAAGAGCACGATGACCCTTTGGATTGAGAACCTTGGTTTCGATGGTGTTTATCTTCAATCCAACTCTACTTGCCTCTCTTTCCAAATCCAGAGCCATGTGACCAAGGTCCATGACCCGGTGAGAGAGCAAATAGATGTCATCAGCGTAGTCGAGGTGTTTGAGGAAAGATGTCATCGTTCATTGAATTCCCCCAGGTCCTCCGGGTTAAATTATTATGCAAGTGCAACTGCCATGTACTCAAAACTCTTCACATAGAGAAACATAAAACCCTTTATACATTAACTTCTGGTTTACCGAACATTTGTCAATTCCTTCGTATTTCCGGGGGAAGACATATTTAAATCAGAAAGAATATCCGTCGGGTCAGTCCGATTTTTTTTCTTTTTCCCTTTAGCTCATAGAATCCCTCAGAAAACTCAATTTTCAGCACAAAAGACTGTCAAAAATTACAAATTTTACAGGAATAGTCATTTTGAAGAAATTTTAGTTGCAATTATTCGTCATAGCGGCGATAAATGTTTATGTTGGATTACCCAAAGATCATTCATGCATAGTGTCGATTTTAAGAAATCGTTTTTCGCCCTGCAATTCACGCTTATGAAAAAATGATTTCTTCCTTTATTAACCTATTTCTCCTAAAAGAAACAGACTGATGAGAAGAGGCTAACATTATTTGTTAGAAAATCCCTTCCCTGTGTGCTAACCCCTCCTCTTCTCAAAAGAAAGCACACTGATCAAGGGACAGAAAGATAGTATTTGTAATTTCTAACAAATAATTTTATCCAGTAAAGAAAAACTTTCCTCAATTTGTTTCTTGCATT
Source organism: Hermetia illucens (assembly GCF_905115235.1). NCBI lineage: Eukaryota > Metazoa > Arthropoda > Insecta > Diptera > Stratiomyidae > Hermetia > Hermetia illucens. The sequence goes on along the minus strand of NC_051852.1, from coordinate 110,154,601 downwards.
CAACCACTACTTAGCATTGAAGCAACTATTTTTTATGCTACTGACCTTAAGTATGAAATCTCAAAATGTTGCAAAGTAATTTCTGAAGCATATCCTCTTTAAGAGTGACGATCATCATCATCATCATTGTATTTAACCCTGCTTTAAATCTTACATTTTTCGCATCGGGAATTTAGGCAGTGAATGAGTCATGCTGACCACATTGGTCCCTAGTGTACCTAATACACTTCAAGGCTCAGATCCAATTGGATTGCCGTACCAACGATTACTTTTATTAATTACTTAAATAATCGGAAACGATCCTGCTTGTGAACGGGACAAGGCTGAAGAAAAAGAAGAATTTCTTAAATAATCGAAAGTGTGTATGTTTTATTTTCGTCTTATACTTCACGGTATAATAAAAATAAAAAGAATAAAAATTGTCGAAATAACGCAGATTTGTATTGCTTTCATTTTTTGATTTTTGCTCACGCCAGAAACCCTGACATCTGACATTAAATGTGCACTGGATAACTATAAAACTCTTTTTCGCAATAACCATTTTGCGCATTTTGCTTGTATTTTTAATCATTTCCGCAAATGTACAAAACCACAAAATCTCGAACCAACCCGTAAAATTGGGAAAAAATATGGAATATGCCCCCGGTTGACCCAATCAAATGAAATTATTTCTTATAAATTATATTAAAACTATTCTATACTATCAAAAAAGTTGGACAGATTTATTCGGTTTTAAATAAGCTTAGAAAGAAATTTACTGATAGCTTCTTGGATTAGATAAGAACACTTTTAATCTCCCCTCTTGGGCGTATGAAAACATGAGTTCTTCCCCAATTGCTTGTAATGCTATAATTTTTAATTTCTAATAGTTCAAAAATTTCAATTCAAAAGTTCAGTTGAATTCTGCTGCTACACTTTCGTAGCAACTTAACTGTAACAGATAAGCAGACAGACATCGAATCGATTTGAAATGCGTTTTGGGGAAAATCCATTGAATGCTGTTAACTTTATCTCCCTCTTCTTCAATGGAAATCCGGTTTTCTAAAACTTCAACGAACTATCATGAAATGATAACTTTAATTGGTCTTTCGAAATAAAGCCTTTGTTTAATTTCATATTGGTCTCAGTGAATTTAATGTACCCTTTCTTATCACTGGAAAAAATTTGATTAAAATTGAGTATCAGATCACAGGTCACTCTAAAGAATTTTATAACTTCTATCTCTTATATTTTGATCAGGCGTGATTCGGTTTTAATGATATGGTCCATGGTCGCAATTTTAATGATATGATCCAGAGTAGTGATGTTATTAAGCGAACTAAATTGTTGCAATTTACCAAGTTATCAGCAACTTTTTTTATTTGAAAACGTATGTTCTCACCTGATATCAATTAGCTTGTTTTCTTTTTCTCAGTTCTCACGAGCACAATCTTTAAAGATATTATTGGAAGTCTTCTGAACACTTCAGTCCCGCACGTGTCATCGAATAAACTCACTTAGTAATTCCAAATGGTGCCCAAGAAGGGCCCTACTTTCTTCTTCCCCTTCAGCCTTTGTCCCGAATAAATTCACGAGACTCTCCACTTACTATCCAGGGTACCAAGCCATCGTTGTTTCGATCGGCGTTTTGGTAGTTTCCCATCGACTTTGATGTTTAGACCAATTTTGGAAAGTGAATTGTCTTCAACGCGTATTACATGTCGCGGATATCCTCATTTCGGATGCGATTATGATGCGTCTAAATTACCGTGAAGCGCTGTTCATTGGCCCTTACAGTCGGCCAAAACCCAGAACCATATAAGGGGACAGGGCGGACGACACTGCGGTAAATTTTGGAAATGAGACGTTCGTTGATACATCGTGATAAATCCTGCATCAGCTGATATATATCTATATAGATGGCGATGTCAACACCATATTGAAAGTGTAGGCTATCAAAATAGAGAAGTTTTTAGCCATTTTTGCTGCATTCGTTTTCTATGCAGCTTTTGGCACCAAACCATTGAATTCAAAGCCTCGAAGAAATGTTAGGGCGTACACCTCAGTCGACGCAGCAGGACAGGCAAGGGTTCTTGACGCATGGATGGCGTCGGGGCGAAAGTAGATTAATCCGAGCCAAACAAGTTTTTGCTTCTGTGTATGGGTTTTGGGTAAATTTTGGGGTCGGGATGGCATTTTAATCATCTGTAAGTTTAGCAGAAGCTTTGTAGGAATACTTAGGGAAAGAGATATCTACCAATATTATAGCCTGGGGAGTGCGAACCCCAAAGACATCGTCTCATGAATATCTGATCCAGGAGACACAACGATGGAAGATGTGATTTGACGTGGATTTCTCCTCTCGATCACGGAGCTCGGGCCCACACCCGGTCGTACGGGTTTTTTTTATTTCGAGTTTTAGGTCGTGTGTTTTCTTTCGATAAGTTCACGCGATATTCCAATGTTTGTTTGATTTTTAGTTCCCGGTGCGGGCGCACGCGTCGATTTAAGCATACGTGAAGTTTTTTAAAGTGACCCCGACATTCTCGAGCCTAGCTAGCAAAGAAGCGTCAACCGCGTGTCGCAACACTCCACGGTCAATTTCGCCCTTCCCTTCTAAGTTGACTCTGACCCACCGGGATAATCTTTTGACCACTCCCCAACACACTACATAACTACTTTTAGTTCATGTTCAACCATTAGGTGCGTTGACAATAAACATACACACGCATCTCTTCCACTCCTTCTCACATCGGTAAATAACCGGCAATGTACTTCGTTCCGACTCCACGTACCGCAAAATTAGGAACGAAATTTGGATAAGATTGACAATTCCCTCAAAAATAAATTTGTTGAAAGCAAACAGGGAAAACTATTTCTCAAATGAAATTTTCTAATAACAGCATCTCTAGGCAGTACCCTCGACTACAATGGGGACGAAAATAGGGTGATAACTAACCCTCTAGAATAAATCGATCAACATCGAGGGATATGATGGTAATCGTTTCGAAGTGTGAATGGGGGTAATGTTACTTAGATGATTTATAAAATGAGTTTGCGTGATATTTTTTTAATTTTTCCGAAAACTTAATCTCAATACAGTTGATTCAATGTTCCTCTACCTTCCACAGTTAATTCACCACCTGCTGATATTAATGCCACTGAATTCACTGAGAATGGACAGTGTTGATGGTATGCCAGCCAATATACAACATTGATATTCAATCGAATTTTCTATACATGCAAGACGGCATTCATATTATTTGGGATACCAAATATTGTTAAGCTGGCTTTAGTGCTGAAATTCTCTGAAACATATGAGACGTGGTGTTTGCAGATAGGTGAATACTACTTCTGGTGTACAAGAACCAAGTTGAGCTATTGAAGAAAAAGAAAGAAAAGAATACATTTCATTTAATATACCGAGTATCTAAGAATAAATTGACCGATTCCAATCAGCGAAAGTTTCAATACGACCCACCCTCTTTTCCTTCCGCTCTCAACAAGCCGGCTCGCATTTCCCATTAAATTTAACAACATAGTAACACTGCAAGAACCTTCGTATTTCAATAGACAAATCATGACCACTATCTAGTTCTGATTCGATGATTATGATGAATTTTATTTACTTCAAACTTCTTATTAACATATCTATATTTACAGTAGATAGACCTTTTTAAGGAATACTTACGTTAAAGACGCCATGTTATATTCTGCCTTCAAGCTACTATCGTTTATAATAATTTACGGTTAATCAAGAGTCGCTTCATCAACGTAGAATGTCACACACCTGTGATCCTCCATTTCATCTTTAATAACAACAATATAAAATAACTAATATATAACAACCTGAAATGAAAAAAAGATAAATATTCGTTAGAATTATAGAAACGTTATTATCAGAGATCTACAAACGCAGTTAAAACTGAAAGAAATTTCTAGTAGAGAACGAAACCAACTTCAAAACAAGGTCATAGAACTGAAGTCGAATCAATTTCCTTTCAAATTTATGAGCAAGTGAATATCATATGTTTTCAGAAAATATTCCCATATCTTTGTGGACATTCCAACTTCTCTAATTGTCTTAAAATTTTTGGTGATATATTCGAAGCTTCTCTCATATGGTCATTAGAGGTGCTCATTTCACACTCTACATTGATGTGCTTGGACTCGAGCCAATCTTGAAATTCGTTCAAGTCGTTAAATCTCTAAGTTGCAATGTGAAATTAACATTACGGGGAATTCAATTTATTTTAAAACATGACATGAACAGAGATAGATATGTAGCATATATCGTCGATACCCTACTGTAGGTAAATGAAATAATGTCAGCTATTCATAACAATTTAAAGGTAACGCTAATGACGTTTGTGACGTCCTACAATTAGCGGAATAAGAATGCTTGTATATGTGTTGAAAAAATGAAGAGGGTTGTTTGCTCGAGATAGTAAATTTCGAACCCCTCAGGCTGCGGTGTTCAAAGGCAAATCGATTATCTGCGTCTACAATGCTGGGATCTTGATGGTATTGTTGTTATCATCCATATGTACCCAAAAAGTACTTATGCTTCACTAAAAGCTAGACTTGGCTTTACAATGTCGCTGAATAAAATTAATAAAAATCCATAAACACATGTCACGGAATGACTAAAGGAGCTACTATAACAAAAGGTTGTCCGCTTCCCTTACCTTCCGCGAACGCTGCAAGCCTTGGAGAAATTAAGATATTCTAAAGGCGACTCCAAAGTATAACGAAACAAATTGCAAGTACCCAGTAATTTTCCGGAGAATTTCCAAGAACACCACTGGAATAGTTCCCGCAGATCCCGACTGCGAGCATAAACTGAACAGGTAATTTGGTATGCGTCTTGGGAAAAGCCAACACCTCGCATCAACCTAAAATCAAATGTAAAATTTTCCCATCTTTCAATGTTTAGTTGGATGTTTAAATTGTTCATTTCATCTAATAGTCTTAACTATGTTGGAGTCCTGGAGGATCCGGAGTATATATCCTCATAATTTCACTGGTCTAAAATATCTAGTGCAGAGGTTGATCACATGAAGTCGCCATGTAGTCAGCGATTTTAGTGGGTAAAAATCCCTGTCAAAAGCTTTCTCGAAGTCTGTGAAAAGCATGTAAAACCGGAATCTAAAATGATTTGCAGAGGTCTGATCTGGTCAGGCCCAGAGCAGAAATTAGCCTGCTCTATGCTGAGAAGCCTTTCGAGGTGTTCCTTTCATATGTTCAAGGATTATTTTACTATTTACGACAGCAGGAAGCACAAAAATGCAACTTCAGTTCTTGCTAGCTCATCGAGCTAAGGTTTAAGAATACAAACAAAGTAAAAGGCAACTATAAGGGATAGAAACTTGTGGGCAACAACCTGCAACCTTCGAAACTTCATTGCTATCTACGTCAATAGTAATCTCCCGACTACGACCTTTGGCTATCGAAAACGGTTAGATTTGGTTTCTGGAATCTGCAACCACTCCCCGACAATGATATCGAAGGCTCCTGGAATGATCATTTTCTCCAACTTGAGTGAAAAATTCGGCGATATAAACTGGACATTTTGACCTAAGCGTTCAAATCGCCTCAAAAGTACTCTGTGCTATAATCTGATAAGCAATCGCGTTTAAAGCATAAATTTATTCGCATGGAAACAAGGTCATCATCAACTCGTATGACACGCCGACTATTTCCGAACACTTACCCAGTAGGCTAAAATAAAATTTTGTTTAAGAATTGAAGGATTCCTAAGCATCGGCCGGCTTAGGCCTAAAAATTTTAAAAGGCGGATTTGTGTTCGTTATAATTCATACACATGACGCGTTTTTGAATTAATAAAAAAGAGCAAATACCACCTTGTAACCACATCGTTCACGCTGCTCCCAGAGCAGAGGTGAAGCAGCGTCTGCCCTGGACGAAACCGCAAATCTTATATTTTGTATGATGAGGGATCCGTGGACCACAACCGCAAAAACATGTTGCTTTCCAATTGATCGGGTCCGCTATTAAGTGCATGGCGGACTTAGGAATCCCTCAATTCTTAAACAAAATTTTAATGAAAACACTTCGAAAAGGAATGCGCCTCCAGACCACTCTATTTAGAGATACAGCTAATCCTGTTGAGAAACGAAAACTGGAAAAGAAACCCAATAAAACCTTTATGGACTAACTTTCCAGGTTCAGAAATAAGATTGGCTAACCAGGTCCGATTGGATTTCATTCAGTTATAACAACAGAGCAAATAGAGACAACTGCAAACTTGCGAACTTGATCTAAATATTGAATAAATTGGAGTGGATGATACTCATTTGATCTTCCTGCATTGACTGTCAACACCCTACGGGTCATTTTGAAACAGTGCACGGAATTTAGATCTTCGATTCACTTGACCTTCATCGATTTCGAGAAAGCTCTCGATAGTGTGAACAGGGAGTTCATCTGGCGTACTCTACGCAGGAGGCGCATTCCGAAAAATCTTGCAGCTTATATCAGAACGACATATGATGACGGAAAATGTCACTTCCTGCACCGAGGTAAAGGTCTGTCTTCTCCAAAAAACGTGAAGGAGTTCAATGGACTATGACATCTTTCCTCAAACACCTCGACTACGCTGATGCCATCTGTTTGATCTCTCATCGAGCCATACACCAAATGGCTGTAGATTTGGAAAGTGAAGCAAGTAAAGTCGAAGTGAAGATAAACACAGACAAAATCAAGTTCTTAGTATGACGGATCAACACTCTGTCTCTATCTGCAGTAATGGGCATGGAAGGCGTTAATCAATTTGTATATCTGGGGACCGTGGCACCGAATTGAATGTTGCCCGACACATTAATAGCGCTAGATCAGTTTTCACTGCCTTCTCTAAAATCTGGAAATGCAGTTATCTCAGCACCAACATCAAGTTGACACTGTTCTATGCTAGTGTTCTTTCTGTGTTGCTATATAGGTGAAGTACGTTAAAAGTGACTCCCACTATTATTCAAAAACTCTTCTTCGTCAACACCTGTCTACGTCCGTCGTATCATCGAAGTACGCTGGCCTGATACTATTACAAACGAAGAACACACAAACCTGGCACTCGTACGCATTGTGATCGAAAAGGGCAAAAGTGACAGTGGATAGGTCACACATTAAGTAGGGGCAAGAATTCCATTGCTGGCTACGTCATGCAGTGGAATCCACTCTCCCAAGATGGCTAACGAGTGTGTCGCCCCAAGGACACTTGACGCAAAACAGTAGGCATGCGTCTCAGGAAATCCTGGGGAGAGCTGAAATACATTACAAGTACCCGCTAACGGTATAACAGAATTCAGGTTAGAACAAGAAATTCTGTTGCAAATTTTACATTTTATTAAAGTACTATATAATAATAAAGTACTATATAATAATAAGAGTGTCCGGATAGCTGAGTGGTTAGAGCACAAGGCTGTCGTACGGAAGGTCGCGGTTCAAATCTCACTGGTGGCAGTGGAATTTGTATCGTGATTTGACGTCGGATACCAGTCGACGCAGCTGTGAATGAGTACCTGAGTCAAATCAGGGTAATAATCTCGGGCGAGCGCAATGCCGACCACATTGCCTCCTAGTGTACCGTTACGGTCTTGAATGAAGTACTCTAACACACTTCAAGGCCCTGATCCAACATGGATTGTTGCGCCAACGATTATTATTATTATTATTATTACTATATAAAGGTTTTTTGCCATTACATCAATATCGCGTCCCATCTCCCTCACTACGAATAATGGCTTCACACTTTTTCTCCATACTTTGCACAAAATTTTCTTTATAATCATTACTAAACTGTCTCCACATTCGTTTCAACGTTACTTCCAGATAATGTTTTTATCTTCTACCCTCTTAACTTAAGCTTCATCAACGCTCAAACATTTTCAATCGGATTGACTTCTGAACTTTGAGCCGGTCAATCTAATGTAATGATGCCGTTTTCCCCTTTCCAATGGGTACACAATCGACTGGGATGTTTGGGATTGTTGTCTCTCTGCTATAATTTCATTATAAACTTTGCGCCGAGATTTCTGGTGTACCCAATGCTTGTTGAGAGAAGCATCTGTAAACATGGACCTTTGCTGGATGTTTAACCCTTAGCCCGTGAACCTGGGTTGTTTGTGTCCAGCCGAAAATAAAATTTAGCTGTAATTTTTGGATTCGCGTCGAGAGGTCGTCACTGCCGCTGTGTAAAAAAGTCACCGGTACTGAGCATTCGCTCATGTCAAGATAACCACAGTGGCAGACAAGTCAAATTTCGTTTGGGAAAAGAACCACGTTTACGGGGAACGTGTGTAAGCAAAATTTTTTTTCAAATTTCGTTTTCGAACGTTTATTGTGAGCGAAAATGCACACAGTAAAATACGAAATTATTTTAGCAGACTCTTCGGAGAAAATAGAGCGGCGGTCGGGCGAATAAGTTCTTCGCATATTGCGTCCTCGGGAAACGTAAATTATTTGGAGGCGAAAACAGTGAAGACGAAATTGATGCTGTAGAAAATGGCAGCTGCAATTCCGAAGTGTCTCCGATATAAAATCTGAAGAAGCGGACGATAACGACACGGACGAAAACGTAAACGACCAGCATAATGCTCCAACAAGAAGACGGAATCCCGCAAAGCCAAAGTAAGAGGACGCCGATCAACGGTAACAGAAATTTTGCCTCAAGTAGTTGGTTATGCTGCCACCTCGCGTACACCAGTAGAAGCTTGGAGCGCGTTGTATACGCATGATATTTTGGAGATAATTTTAAAAAACACAAACGCTGAAACTAAGAGATACTTAGCTGCCCAACCGAATACTAATGAATCCACATCTTTATGAATTCTAACGATGAATCGAAAGCGTTTATAGGACTGAGTCGATTCATGACACTCTTCGAAATACCTTATGAGACAACTGGTTCACATCTATCGAACTGTTCAACAAGATGAAGAAAAGTCCTGGATTGACCATAACTGATACGATCCGAAAAAATAAGCGTGAAATTCCGCAATCTTTCAAATGTAATTCTTCGATTGATACAACCAGATATGGATATGACTGAGATAATATTTTGCTTTCTTTTTGTCAAAACTACACGTGTGTTCGACGAAGCAACCGATGGTCGATGCATTTTTTTGTGAATGATTGATCAAGCAGGCGCCAATTCGTGTATATTGTACAATCTCCGGAAAAAAATGACAGTTTAGGCAGGCAGGCATTAGTGAAAAACCTTGCGTTAACCGCATCTCGAAGGGGGCGCGACACAGCCTAGAATTCATAAATTGCTATTAGAGAATATCCACGATGTGCTTGGCAACAACGATGTAACTGATGTAGAGGTCGGTTCGAATAAGTTGAAGAAGAGAAAGCAATGTTTTTTTGCCCGACAGGCAAAGATCGTAAAACTAACATTTGCTGCGCGAAATGCAGAATGTGCTTCTCGTGACTTTTTTGTATAAGTTTAAAAATTTCTATTTCGAAATATGTAACTTTTTTGCAATAAAAAATCATTATTACGCGTGAAAGTTGACTTTCCATTAATAACATTAGCACATTTTGGAGAGTTATATATTTTTTACAGCTTCGAAGGCAATTTTCACGAAATTTTTTTGGCAATTTTTTTCTTGATAATTTCATGCTACATTCTTCTCACGAAAGCAACACCTCCCCCTTCAAAAGTCATGTATCAATTATTTGACATCACTATTCGTCTAGAAATTATAATTTAAATAAAAACAAGTAGGGAAACCGGAAGTTCGGCGCTTCAGGTGTAAAAGGTTTTGTTTGCTTCTTCTGTGAATATATTTGAGTGGAGAACTATCCCATTTGTGCATAGCCCATTATGTATAATACATGCATTTAGCAAGGCTACTCACTTTAGTGTGATATTGATAGTTGCAGTAAATTTACACGGTAAAGTCAATTTTGAACGGAGAGTATTTTGAGGCCTGGACACCATATAGAGGCAGGTTCATAACCTTTTCCAGATTTTTTGGTTGGGTAGTTTCTGAGAATGGGTCCCTTAAAGAAACTATCACTTTCGATCCTTCCCACTCCCTGCCTTTCTAACAATTGTTAAAACTAAGACCGGCTTCGAAAACCTTTCATTTGATACGCAACATGACTATATTCGGTGAAAAACAAATTTTACACCCCCCTTTTGCATGTATGGGGACCCCCCTTAATCTTAACGTAGAAGGATATCACTCACTGCGTGTCTGGGCGTTCACAGTTCCCAGCTTCTCTTCAAATTTAATGACAGGCAGACAGATAGACATTGAATCGATTTTAATAAGGATTTGTTTTGCAAACAAAACCTTCACAATATTTTAACTGAGTTACTTCATTTATAGTAATTGTTGAAAAACTTGCGATTCTTTAAATTAGAAGTCTTGAGCACTTTCCTAAATTTTTCCGGATATTTTACAGCATTCTTAAAACGTTTATAAACATCAGGACAAAAAGGACCCACCTTTACGGGTTAAAGGTACCAAAAAACGTTTACGAGCTAAGGGTTTTTATCAAGCCGGTTTCCAGCAATTACTAATTGTGAAAGTCGATTCGCCGTAAATATTACATTGCTCCAATCACGATGTATTTCTTGGCCTAACCTGCATCTTTTTTTAAGTGCTTCGCTGGCAGTGCAAATATTCTCATCGTACTTTTGTAAAAAATGTAGGATCTTCTAGGTCTTTACCTGATTGCGTTTAATGACACCTTAGTGTTCTTTTTCCGTAATCTTTCCCCTGCTTACACAAAGGTAATATTGGGAGCTTCGTGAACAAGGCGATTACACCCCTGCACTGTGCATGAGTGACATCTCAGCTTGACCCTTTTCTAAGTAAATCATCGACATTGTCATCAGTTTCAAAGCTTTTGACCAATTTCGCTACGAATATCCTGGTAAATCTTAGGTATCTCGCTACTTGAACCAGGCTCATTTTGACCGACGAACAATACCGCTTCAAAGCATTTCTTGTCCTTTGCGCTCATTCTCTTCAAATAGCTAGCTACTTCTGATTTTAACAAGGACTGAAATCAAAATGCAATTGCGATCTTGCTTTTATACTAGAGGATTTAAATCCTGATTACCTCCTGAACACACTGTATATACTCAAAGGCAAAATGGAAGGTAAACGACCACCTGGAAAACCCGAAAGTAGATGGAGGAATCAATGGACCACGTAAGTTACACACTGCTCAGTTTTCGAAATTGGAGAACGCGGTTACTCGACCGAGAAAAGTTTGAGACGAAGGATTCGAAAGACCAAGGGAAAACATCGAATTGTATCGCCACAGAAGAAGGAGAATCTTCTCTGAATACTACAGAACAGACAGCAAATAAAAACAACTAAAACACCCCGTAACTTGGAAATATGGATACTTTTAGGTCTAATAACTGACTACTGAAGACATCTACACACGATGGTGATGTATAATGGAGACCCAAAAAGATGCTTCTGTAATGAAAAGGACGAAACATACTAAACTGCCCCGCACTCTCACGATGGAAACATATCATCTGTGGAATTACAAACCCTGAAAAAAACGAATAGGAAGAAATTTTCCACATAAACGAAGGTGCAGACATAGAATAAACTAACAGGCTGCATAATCTAATCCTACACAAAGCACCCATTCCTCCATCTATTCCAGGTGCCGTTTTTCCTGAAGCTGTAACTTGTTGCCCAGGTATATTACACAACTACTTTTTTAAGGTTTTGTGTACAACAAAACCTTATTAAAATCGATTCAATGTCTGTCTGTCTTTCACACGCACTTTTCTCCAAAACGACTAAACCGAACCGAACGAAATTTGGCGGACAGATGGGAACTATGGAATCCCACATATACAACGAGTGGCATAAATTTAGGTGGATTTTAAAGGAGGGCTCCCCATATATGCAAAGGGGGGATTCAACAAATTCACCGGATATGGGGTGTCAAAAGAAAGGTCTCGATTTGTACTTTCCGAAACTGACATTAGTTTTGGCGTGAATTGCAAATTGAGTAAGGAGTCAAAATGTACGCACTTAAAGTGAGACAGGACTCATTTTCGGAAACTACCCAGCCTAAAAATCCGAAAAAAAAAACAGAATGATGCGCTTAGATGAAATCTATGCCTCAAAATATGCCCCACTCCGATATCTGCTCACATAAACTTACTAATAGTATATTACTAACTTTTAGAAATTTACTGAAAACTCCCCTTAAATTCCTAGGACTTTCGAATTTTGCACCAGCATAGAGGACAATATTTCGTATATACGTGGTAAATTTCACGGAAATCTGGCCATTAACGCCAAAGTTATAGCAGTTCAAACTTTTCGCGCGAATTAACTGCTTCAAAAGCAATGCAAATAAGATGCTCACGTCATAATTAACGGGAATAATTGACATTCGACTGAAATATTAAAGTCGCATTTATGAAGAACTTATTTGCCGCCATTTTTAAGGTTTTGTGTAAAACACTTATGTGAAATCTAATCTTCGAGAGATGTCCCATTCCGATATCTGCTCAAATAAATTTACTAATAGTATATTATCAACTTTTAGAAATTGACTAAAAAACTCCCATTAAGTTCACCCTAAGAGTTGTAAATTGCACCGCCATAGAGGACAGCCTCGTTCATACACATGCCAAGTTTCATGAAAATCCAGCTATTAGTGTCAAAGTTACAGCAGTTCAAACTTATCAATTTCGTACGAATTAACAGCATCCTAAGCCAGACAAATAAGATGCTGACGTCATAATTAACATTCGAGTGAAATATTAAAATTTCATTCAAGAAGAATCTAATTCTCCCTAGCTTTTTTTTGTATTTGAATGTAACCTACATTCTTGGCATTTGCTAATAATATTAAACTCAGAATGTGAAGCGTATGAGGTCGACTATTATCCATACAGGGGTTTCCATCAAATGATTTATTTAAATCCATTTCTAAAAAAAGAGGGCAATGGAATTTTTAGCTATGTGATACGGAGCTGTCGTGCACTCGTCGTTCCTCACATCTTTTTCTTTTTCTTCAGCCTTTGTCCCGTTCACAAGCGGGGTCGGCTCGTCGTGATCGATTTCGTCATTTTATTTTATCAAATGCCTGATTAGGATGTAATCGCGAGGCCTTTAAATCCCCATCCAGCGTATCAAGCCACCGTTGTTTCGGCCTTTTGGTTGTTCCACCAGCTGTGGAATGCCAGTTCATCTAGGTTTCGTTAATGCTTGAAGCAATTTCATTACGCAGTTCTCCATTGGCTGATAGCATTGACTTGAGATATTTAAATCGCTGAGTTCTGGCAATGGCAGTAACCTGCCCCTCGAGATATTTAAATCGCTCAGTTCTGGCAATGGCAGTAACCCAGAACTGAGCGATTTAAATATTGGGTTGGGGGAAAAGAAATGTCGTATTTTGTAAATAGATGGCGACACTTAAACATATCTTGTGTTGTACTTATCGAATTAGGTCATACTATACGGCGATTTGACAAGACAATCTGTGCTACAAGTGTCCCTTTGTCAGTGTTGTGATCGTATGTTTCAGTCTCAACTTATAGCGTGTCAAAGATGGAGTCCCCCCTACATGAGGATGGACGATTCCGTAGCCTACACAATGATGAAATCTATGAGCGATATCATGACCGTCCGGTTGTGGATAAAATCCGGCTCAATAGGTTACGGTGGGCGGGTCACTTAATCCGTATGGATGAGGATGATCCCACCCGGAAAGCCATAAGGGCAATATCTATGGTAGAAAAAGAAAACGAGGCAGACCCTGCCTAAGATGGAGCGATAGCGTAGGCCAGGACGCCAGACAGCTTTTAGGGAATTGGTGGACCTCGGCGCAAAACCGGGATGTCTGGAGTTCCTTATTCAGGCAGGCCTAGACGGGATACCGGTTGTTGCGCCATTAATGATGATGAAAGATGGAGTCCACCGAGCAAGAAATTCGTCATATTTTACGTTTTTACTACTGAGGTAAAAATGCAACGAAGGCGGACGAAAAAAAGCTTATGGGCCCCATACTGTAACGATTCGCACAGCACATCGATTTTGTTCTGGTGTAGTGGTTGTCAAAATTCACCCCATACTGGTAGGCCAATCGTCGTAGAAACCGATAAAATCGTCGAAATCATCCAAGTATAAGCATTCGCTCCATTGGCCAGGAACTGGAAATAGGCCATAAAACCGTTTGGAACCATTTGCAGAAGATTGGATTCCAAAAAAAGCTGGATATTTGAGTGCCACACGAATTGACGCAAAAAATCTCTTGAACCGAATCAACGCCTGCGATGCACTGCTGAAACGGAACGAATTCGACCAATTTTTGAAGCGGATGGTGTTTTATAAAGGAGGGATAATGAAGCCACCTTCTAAATGGCAATAAGTTTGCGAACAAAACGGCGTATATTTGACTTAAATCGGATAATTCTAAGTATGTTAAATAAAGCGTCAAATTTCGATCACAAATACATTTCTTTTTCCCCAACCCTATATCTGGGGTGAATGCTATCAGCCAATGGAGAACTACGTTATGCTCCTCATATAGGGAAACACAAAACCTTTTATGCCGGAAGCGTCAAGCTTCCAGTTTCCCGACTTGTCTAAATATTGAAAACTAACGAATAAACACCAAAATCCTTCAGGCTGGCGACGCGGTGCAGTACATCGCGTAGGTTCCACTACTTGCTAATTAGAAGGTATATGCAGCAGGGAGTAGATTTTGGCTTTGTAATTCTGTGGAAGATGAATAAAAATAAATCGCGCCAAGGTTTTGGGGGGTTTTACGGCACCCATAAATAGACACACAATGGTAACACCTGTCCAGTATTTTACTATTCATCTATCTTTGTTATCAGCAATGAACCATATCTCCCGCGTAAATGCTAATCATTCAACCACTTCCAATGTGAGGTACTGGAAAAAATATCAGGAAAATTGCCTAATATGAATCATCTTTCATCGATTTTGAACACGCGTTGATAAGTTCGGAGAAAATATAGGACGGCGACTAAGCACATTTGCGGCCAACTGATACCAGTAGCAAGAATAACGACAAACAATGGCGTAAGTGGAAGGAGTGCGAAAATATTACTGGAGCCCAAGCACCCCGAGTTGAGGAGGGAAAAATGAAATGCTTTAGAGTAGTTAGATTTAGATCTAGATACCACCGAGTAAATCGTAAACTTCAAACTTACCACAAACGTAAGTTACGCGGAAAGATACTGACTTGACGCGTGAAATGTATAACCACCCGGCAAAATTTCATTTACGGATCTGGAGAGTATGTTTTCAGAAAATCGAAACAGATTCAACGAAGGAAATTCCTCTATTGATAGTTGTCGGAATGGAATGGGCAGAGAACAAGGTCAAGCACAAATTTCACTAAACGATTTTTTCTTGAAAGTTGTAACAAAAAACGTCCACTGCGGATTATGGGTATTTTTAGGAGGGCTGAGTATCTCCCTCTAAATATTACGCACTTAGCAGTTTCCCAATATCTCTACCTTTTAAATGTTAATTCTTTCAAAAATCTCCCGGAAGTGTACGACCGAGGTAAGCTTCCAAAGACCATTTTGAGTGGTGAATCGTACTTTGAACGGTTGAACAACATACACCTGACTTTACTACGCATAGAATTCTGTCCCATTAATGACTACTCCACATCCCTTGCCCCTTGGACTCTATCATGGTCACAATTGATAACAGTGAGGGAAACATGAAATTTCATTCCACTCCAGAACGTACAAAAACTAGGCAAAGTGATAACTTTCGAACCCGGACGGGTCGCTGCAAATAGGCGACACAATCAGGCTGTGTAATATATGGACTATGTTATAATCACCATTTATTGGAAAACGCCGGTTATTGACTTTGTGCTGGAGCGCGAGGTGCCAAGGCTGACATTCAGATATGAAGCTACACTTCCACCGTTCGAGTAACGTTCATGGATTTTCCCGCACTAAATGATTCACGATTAGAGCAAGAACTAAAGTAAGCGCCGGCCTACACACTAGACGTAAACCGATTCTCTGATTTTCTAAGGTTTCTCGGGGAAGAGTTAGGTGAGTTTGGCTTTCTGACCTCATCTAGTAATTTGTCGTTCCCACCACTTCATTAAGTCATGTCGGGTTTTGTATACAATTCGTCAGGGCCTCGTGCTACAAGCTAGAGGCAAGACTACTATGACTAACGTTCGAATTCGAGTAAGTCAAGGTTTACGATTTTCGTATTTACAAATAACCAACTAACACCAAACTAGTTAGCCTCACACTCCGCGCCTTCCGACCCGGCAGCGGAAGACTGCTATTGCGAATATCACGTCGCAGGCGGCGTACTTGCAACTATTTCCTCTGCAACGAAAACATACCTCTTGTTTTCAATAGCCAAGACCTTGTTACGGAGAGATGACTGGGGATTGTGCAACGAATTGATTGTCCCTCATCACGAGATGACAGTGCGATCATCCGAAACGTGACCCTGAACCACTTTCGAGCAACCGAAAATTGTGCTACTAACACTTTTTACGGCACGTCAAAATCTACAGAACATTAACACTTCTCATACCTGCACACCTCACAATTCGATCACCGGCCACATTCCACACATCTGCTCCCAATTGAAACTTCTCAGATAACTGATGACAGTTTTTTTTATCACATTGAACCGTAGAAGTACACACTGTGGGGAGTGACATCAAATAAAATGCTGCATTGCCACAGCGTTGGCCGAGACAGCGTCCACAGTTTTATGCATTTATGCAATGTTGACAACTACTGAAGTATAGCCGATTATGTAATTTTTATAGGATTCAGATCGAATACAAAGTAGACGTAACTAATGAAAAACGCGCAATGTCGCTTGCCAATTTGTTTTGCTTACTCTATTTGGCAGAAACGCTCTTTTAATCATTTGTGAATACATCCAAAACAATGTACAGTACCGGCAAAATTGATAAGCCCCCTCCCCCCTTTTTGAAGAAGTCGTTAAATTATAAAACGAACTCCAGAAGCTGTGCATATATCTGAGATTATCAAATCAAGTTCCGCTTTCCTTAGTTATTTATGGAGCTTTTCCGCCATAATGGAGCAAGTAACTAAAAAAAGTTGAATACGGAAAAGCCGTTTTCTGCTTGTTCTGATGTGAACATTTCTCCTGTAAAAGGTGGAAAGTATTTGTATAATTGTTTTCCACAATTTGAAGGCGATGTTTGGAAATCGCAGTGTATAGTGAATTCATAATAATGAGTACAGCCAAGCAGTTGTCTGCCAAGGAATAAGACATTAAAAAATGACAACTTTAACAACTTCTTTTTCTTCAGTCTTTGTCCCGTTCACAAAAGGGTGTTCGGTTCGTCCTGATCTGGATGCAATCACAAGGCTTTTAAATCCCCATCCAGCGTATCAAGCCACCGTTGTTTTAGCAGACCGTTTGGTCGTTTACCATTGACTTCGATGTTCAGATCAATTTTGGTAAGTGAATTCTCGTTAGCGCGAATTACGTTACCATACCATTGAAGACGCCTCTCTCGCAACTTTTTCACGATCGGTGCAACCCCATAACGATCGCCGATATCCTCATTTCGGATGTGATCAAAACGTGGTCACGCCACCAGTCCAACGCAACATCTTCGTCTCCATTACCGCAAGACGCCCGTCATTGGCTTTTATAGTCGGCCAACACTTAGAACCATAGATAGCGACAGGACGGATGACATTGCGTTAAATTTTAGATTTGAAAGGTTCGTTGATAGTTGTGACAGTTGTGGAACGCCACTTCATCCCGGTTGCGTAAATGCGTGGAGTAATTTCATAACGCACTCCACTCCATTGGCTGATAGCATTGACCCGAGATATGTGCCTCTTTCATGGAGATCAATCGTCAAACCTTCAGTTTTATTTAGAGTCAATCTGAAATCGTGTTGCATGAGGCGATTATTCCATTTTTGGACAAGTTGCTCGAGATAATTTTTGCTATTAGATGCTAGGAAACCATTATCTGCATAAAGCAGTGTATAGGTCGCTGGATGTTGGACGTCCCGTGTGACCATGTCCATAACAAGAACCAAGAAGATTGATGAGTGGGCGCTTCCTTGATGAACACCAACAGAGACACGAAGCGGTTTTAATACACCAGCCACACTTCAAACTTCACTTTTCGGATCGTGGTAAAGCAATTAAACCCAGTGCACGAGTTCTTCTGGCACTAAGTGTTGTCGTAGAGCATACCAGTTGAGTTCGTGTGGCACACGGTCAAACGTCTCCTCTAGATCCAGAAATGCAGTGTAAAAAGGGTTATGCTTCTCACGGTATTTCTCCATGAGTAACCGCGCAGCGTGTATTACGGCAGTAATTCCACAGTTCATAATAGATCCAGTTTGATTCACGTATAGACAAAAAGAAATTATATCCACTAGGCACATATGAAGTTCTTGCTTAGGAACGATTTTGTGTTGTTTACTTGTTCAACATGTGTATAGTTGTAAGATTTCATATTTAGGGAAGAGCACTTTCGGGAGTTTAATTTGGTTGAAGGCTCCTGAAAACCTTTTCGTTCTCTACCGTTTGCTTAGTTCCACTGCAGATCTCGCGTACGATATTCGAAATACGACGTGGCATAACGGTTTAGGTTCCGTATCGGCGAAAAAAGTCGATAATTTAACACTCTTCTATAAGAGATAACATCGTCTATGCTGCAAACTGCATGCACCGGAAGAAAAAGTGGTGTCAAGTAATTTTTATGTTCGAAAAGAAGTTTTATTTCGACGGGCTCCACGGTTTCAGTAATCATTACCGCAATTTAAAAGAAGAATCAAATATTTCGAGCCAGAGACAATGGTGGCGGAAGGGTAATTGTTCGAGCTGCTACAGAATACAACAAACAATCAAAAATTCTGTTGTTAACTAGAAAATAAGCAGCTCCCGATATATGAAAATGCCCAATGAAGGTTTCAATGATTGTCTGGTAGAAATTGCGGATCCGCCGCTTATTTTTCAGCACGATAATGCTGGAATTTCCACTGCACAAATTGCTAACCAGTAGGAACCAGGAAACAAATTTAACTTCTCTATTTCCCAGCATAGTGCTGCATATTATTGAAAAGTTTGCTAAAAGGAAGAATAGAGATTATAAAAAAGAAATTATCATAAACACCTCGGTTTGATTGTTTAAATTCCGCTTCCAAATTCAATTATGGCAAAAATATAAAGCGTCTTGCCATTTTTAATAATATGATCAACCGCGCCTATACGCCTCCCCCAGGACTTAGAGAGACTCCCGCACTCCTCCTCTACTATTCTGCGCCAAATGCTTTTGGAGCAACCCATTCATCTACCGTCTTGGGAGAGTGGATTCCAAATAACAATTTCAAACAACAGTGGTGATCACTTTCTATGTGCTACTCGCATATAGCAACATAGAAAGAACACTAGTAAAAACCAGTCCCAACTTGAGCTTGCTGTTGAGATAACTGCGTTTCCAGATTTTTAGATAAGGCAGCGAAAGCGGGTCTATTGTCGTTAATATGTCGGGTGTCATCCAGTTCGGTACCACCATCGGAAGAAACCACGCTTCCTAAATATACAAACTAATAGGCGCTTTCGATGCTTTACCCATTAATGCAGATAGGGAGAGTACGATGACTCGTCAGACTGAGCACCTTGGTTTTGTTTGTGTTTATTCCAGTTAAGTCATCTAGTCCTCTGGGCATGATGAAGAACGTCGCCAAATTTTACCTCGATGCGGAGAGCACGCCAGGTATATTCCCCATTCACACAGTCGAAAGCTTTCTCGAAATTGATAAAGAGCAGGTGAAGCGAAGATCTAAATTCCGTACACTGTTCCAAAATGATCCGTGGGGTATTGATGGAGTCAATGCAGGAGGATCGAGCGGAAACCAGCCTGCTCTCTTTCGAAGTGTTCTTTAATGATTGTCACACTCAAAACTGGTTCTTCCATTTTCTGGGAAAATCTCGAATTCCCAGTATTGCAAGTAGCAGTTCTGGAGAAACTACAGGTGCAGCGATAAACTTCGTGGGGAAACCGTTAAGACCAGCGGGTTTACTTTGTTTGAATCTACTAATGGCCAAGATGATTTCTCTTCTATTTGGGGGAACAGTCCATATCTGTATGCAACGGTCACTACCCATTTCATCCACAAGAGGCGGAACTTTACCGGGTGTTATACGGTTAAGAATCGTATTGAAGTGTTCCTTCCACCTATTCAACGGTGTTAGTATTGACATCTCTGAGGGTTTCCGTCATGCCATAAGAGAAATCGAGCTATTTAATGACCGGCTGATGAAGCTCGCCATTATACCAGTCGATCACACTATTCACTTCTTCACGCACCAAAGACAGGTCAACCTAATGCCGAGAAGGATGCCTCATTGCAGGCGACTTTAATAGTCATGTGGGGGGAAAAGCAGACGGCAACAGGTACTAAGGAGGAAAAGAGTTTGGAGCACGATATATGGTTGACGAGTGTAGAGTCAATTTTGCGGACACCCATGACCTTGAAATTATGAATACATGGATCATCAAACCATTGTCTCATCTTCCTACATTTTATAGTAGAAAAAGTAAAACGCAAGACTATATTCTCCTAAGTCGCCCACATTTTACCACGGTTACTGACTGCAAAGCCATTCCGTGATTGTCGTCTTGTGAATTAAGCCACCGATAAAACATCTTGAGGAACACTCTGGCCCAACACCACTCCAATTGGATCAGGGTCTTGTAGTGTGTTAAAGCACTTCATTCAAGACTATAACGTTACACTACAGGATTACAGTACCCTATAGGATGCAATGTGGTCAGCATTGCGCTCGCCAGAGATTATTACCCTGATTTGGCTCAGGTACTCATTCACAACTGAGTCGATTTGTATCCGACGTCAAGTCACGATACAAATTCCACTGCTACCAGTGGGATTTGAACCACGACCTTGCGTACGATAGCCTTGTGCTCTAGCCACTCAGTTATCCGGACACAAACCAGGTAAACGGTTCGTCAACCGAGATACCTGGCTTTAGAGTGACGATACTCAAATGAAGATCCTTGAAAAGAAACGCTTCTACCATACGTTTCTCGACCATAAAACGCTGGCCAGTTGGCAAATTTACAAAAATATCGATCGCTGTTACCGGAGCGGTCCATTACAAAGAATTTTACGATAAACTGGACCCTCACGATGGGAAGAGAGATCTGTATCGACTTGTCAAAAGCCGACACCAACGCACACAGGATATCGAACACTTCTATTACCTTAAAGACAAGAACGGTACTTTGCTTACCGACCGACGTGTCGCGACGGATAGATCACGAGAATATTTCGAACAGTTTTCAACGGAAAAATTTATTCGCCTTGTGTGCTGCTTCCCTAGCTTCTCATAGGAAAGTTGATTTTGAGCAAATTGTCCAAAAATGAAATGATCGCCTCGTCCAACACGGTCTCAAATTTAATCTGAATAAAACAGAATTTTCAGATCCAGAGCCATTTGGCCAAGTACAGTGACTCGGTGAGAGACTTGACATTTCACGCCGTCATACGTAGCCCTGACAATAGCTATTAGTTTCTCCTGAATGCTCCTCTTGCGTTGAGCATTCCAAATACACTCCCTGTACACGTTGCCAAACACCTCGAAACCGATGAATCGTGAAGCCAATCTGACATTTCTTGCCGAAAAGTGGCCAAATTTACATTGAATGGAAATAGATCGAGGCAGTGGTAATATCTAAGAATAAATGTGAAGTTTGTGAGTGTTGTTTTTATTATAAATCAGAGCCCGTAAGCCAGTTAATTGGTGTTAATTCGATTCTCAATTTGAACTTTATTGCCACTCCAACGTAGTTGCCTTCAATTTATTTGGATATAGTGTTACAACTTTTGATGGGCTTTTCCCTAGCTTTCGTTGACAGCATCTTCCTTATGTAGAGGTTGCAGAACTTAAAGATAGAAGGAGGCGCAGCTAGGCTCAAAGCTATTATTCCAATGTCATAGTTGGGGAATTAAAATAAAACCGAATTCCTTGCTTATTACGAGTGAAGCTCTAAAGATTAAATTGCAGTTTTTACCATTAGGAAGATTCACTGCTATACATCTGGTTCTATATTTGCTTTGTTGATTGCTCTTTTCAGATCGACCTCTTGCAAATCCTAATTGCTTGTTTCCTGTGTCACTTAATGACAAATCTGGAGCTGATATTGAAAGTGGCAATGATTTGCACATCGAACACGGAATGTAAGTGCACCATGGAAACTGCAAGGCACGAAAAAAACAACTTTTACCTACTATAACTTTGTTAATAATAATAGGATTCCACAAAACCTTGTAGTATATGTCAAATTAAAATTAAATCTCTTTGTAATGTTTAGTCACGATAATCACAAAAATAGAGGCTAGCTAACTAGATTCTAATTAGAATTAGGTAATACTATATAAGTTATGTCCAAAATGTACGTAATTGACAATGTTGGCATTGTTTAATAAATGAATTTTACTGCAGCTGATTGTCTAACAATTTTTCGCTAGCAAGAATATTCTCGCCACGTGTGTATTTATATATTTAATATACCAAACTTCTCTACTAACTGCTAATTGAGAACTTTCATTTGATACCCATACGGTTGTATTGGTAGAAAAAAAACTATAACTCGTCTTCGCTTGCATGGGGGCCGCTTCCTGAAAACTCCTTACGAAATCATGTCATTCATTGTATATGTGGCGTTTCGAAGTTTGCACATGACCACCAAATTTTGTAAATGAACTGCTCCAAGTCGCCAAGTTAAATTCGCAGCATTCGAAATTTATTTCGAATGCGAACAAATAGATGGCGGGGAACTCTCCACTTTTTAGAGCTCGTCACGGGAGTGGAGGACTAGCGATGAAAGTGTGCCATGAGTTTGGGGCAGAAAGAACCACATGGAGACGGATCGTTCTCTTCTGCCTCTAACCTTGCGATAGACGGTTGTCTTGCGGTGTAGCATTTATAAATTTCTTTAAACTCTTTCGTTCCCATTAGTGGATTTTGATTTATAAATTTCATTAAACTCTTTCGTTCCAATTAGTGGATTTTGATTTATAAATCATTCTGATCAAGCATTTACGGTCGTTTTTTATTCATTGTTTTTTAAATTCTGCGCTCGATGTAAAAAGTGGAATTGTTGCAGTGAGGACTAGTTACGGAGCAAAAATAAATAGCTAAACTTACATTACTAATTCAAAGTTAGCTAAAACATTATCGAAGCTGCGGAGAAGAGGGAGAAATTCTCAGGTACTTCCTTTATGACTGCCCAACTTTAGCTAGAGCCAGGCTATATGCATTAAGAAAACCGTTCTTCGAGAACCTCAGAGAGATCTCTAATTCGTGAGTGCTACGGGCTGGTTCTAAGATCTTAGCCGGCTGGACTCGCTTGCCGACCATCTTGGGATAATGATAATGAGAAAGTTGTATTGTTTATTGGAAAAAAACGGCAAAGGCGGATTTAATGCACTGTTAATGCGTCCAGCCACACCAAATTCGATGCCTCCATCGGCAGAAACAACGCTTCTGAGATATGCAAATTGATAAACGCGTTCGATTGATTCAATCCAAATCCCTCTGAGATTCTGCATCGATGCAGCACGTGGCAGTTTGCACTGTCATGTCAGTATTAGTTTCTCCGAATGTCTCCTGCCTGTGTAGAACATTTCAAGTGCATTCCCTGTCCACATTGTTAAAAGCTTTCTCGAAATCAACGAAGAGTAGGTGGAGCGGTGATCTTAACTCCACATACTGCTTCACAATGATCCAAAAGGTGTTAATGTTTTCAGTAAACGAAGATCTAGAGCAGAAACCAGTCGGCTCTCTGTCGATCAAGCTTTCAATGTCATTTTCTGATGCGTTCCAGGAA
Source organism: Hermetia illucens (assembly GCF_905115235.1). Lineage (NCBI taxonomy): Eukaryota > Metazoa > Arthropoda > Insecta > Diptera > Stratiomyidae > Hermetia > Hermetia illucens. The sequence continues at coordinate 110,130,728 of NC_051852.1, read as the reverse complement.
GATTTTAAATAATACCTTCGCGATAGAAGGAAGAACGCAATAAATTTCACATCGGCCTAGTTTAACTTTAAATATAAAACGGTTTTTACTTGGATATAACTCGCACTCATGTCGTGTTATAAATATATATAAAGGAGCGGGCAGAGATGAGGCAACGTCTGATAACCTGCCTCTGCTCTGGACGAAACCATCAGTCATCCTTTTAAGCAAATACCCCTCCAGTTGTCGCATTCAGGTCAAGTGCCTTTTTTCGGAATTCCCCTCTTCCAATCATTGGGAAAGGTCTTAAATTCGAAGAATCTACGAATGAGCGAAAGTAACAATCTGTAGAGACTGCGGGAGCTGCACAAAGAAGCTCCGGCAGGGACCGTCAAGAATGACAGGCCTGAGGGTGCAAAGTATAACTTCCATAAGGTGGCACAAGGAAACGCTGTACTCTGCTGGCCGTAATGCTTCAAGGCTTATATAGACGAATAGACCCGACTTATGGCTTACGACTTAGGCTCATCTGAAGTGGTTTCGGCTAAAAAGCCTCACCAAGGGTATGCTGGTACCATGGGAGCCGAGATATCCCTCTGAATCTACCTTGTAGATAGTTCCAAGCGATAAAAGAGACTTTCGGGACTCAAACGTGAAGTTGCGTTTCAACTCGGGTTCCGTACTCCTTAGTTCGGTAAAGATTTAGATAGGCCTAGCACCCACCAGTAATGAAGGCTAACCATGCACTCAGTATAGACTGATAATGTTGTTGCTTGTCACAACGGGGCTCTGATTGTGATCACAAAATCAAATTATGTCTCCACCAATACGCAACCTACAGTATACAGCCGGTGAATGGCAACCATATATTAAACTTGATTTCAATGAGTAAAACAAAACTAATCCCAGGGAATAGGAAAAAGGATCTTACTGGCTACGAAATATATAAAATTGAATAAATAAAAGAAGCGCTGCAGAACTATCTCAGTCTACATTACATTGAAGGCACTTTCATGAATTGATCAATTCCCACTAGTGGATTACACCAAGAGAAGATCATTTACAGCATCTTAAGTTTGATTCGGGCTTGTTAATTTTCAGGCTTATGGTTTTATGCACACCACTAAGATTCATTTGAAAAACTTGGGGGTCAATTTTCCATACGTTTATTTTAAAAAATTACGTTACTCTTACGATCAGATATAAAATCCACAAACTTAAACCTTCAAATTATCCGCTAACCTAACAGAACACTAAGAGCATCTAGAAACTTCGTTAAATCCGACTGCCTTATTTGTATTATTGACGTTTCGAAAAAGTCCTGTAAAATACTAGAATTACTCCTGCTGGCCGCCTGTTCGAAGGCCTTGCCGAAGAAGTTCTTCGGCGAAGTCTCCTTAACGGGTGGAATTCCTGCGAGAAGACACAAGTCGTGCTGTGAATCGACCAAACAACTCACTACCAGGGGCAAGTCTGCAGCTCTCCGACTTCGAGAGGTCGCGACATATCCATTTAAAATAAATTTCCCCAAAAGGAGGACGCCGTAGGGATGCGCGAAATATATGTTCTCCTCGGAAACTATATAGTACAAAAATGATCCGGCGACGTGAACCTGATTCATTTCTAAGCTACTCTGCACCTGCTTAAAAATTACCGCCAGCAGTTTTTTCGACTTCTCGATACCACTCAGTAGCAGGTCTCTGTTGTCTCGCGATAGACTGTCGAATGCTTCCAGGAAACGGTCTTCCGGTTTTCGATCTTTGTTGCATGCAATCAAGGCTAACATGGAATAAATATAGTCGGACGCTGAGAATTTGTTTCGATAGCCGTATTGAAGCGTAAATGAACTGTACACGATGTCCGGTATCCCGTACTTTTCGGCCAACTTCTCGAACATCTGCTGGAACTCCCGCCTCAAGACGAGATCCATAGATGCAAACATCTGCTTGGCTTGACTCAGTGGCAGGCCCATCTCCACGAGCAGTTCATGAAGCTTTTTCTCGCCTCGGAGGGTCCAGAGTTTCAGTTTGCACGCTGTGTACATTGAGTATCTGCACGAGAACACCCGTTAGTCGCTGTAAAACAGATATTTCAAGTTAGACGTACAACTACCTTATAGAATCGTGAACGCTCCAGTGGCGATAAAGCGCTAACGACAGGTCCTTCTCCAGCGATATCTTCACGGAAGCCTGGTTCGACTGTTCTAGTAGCTGACTGCTGATGCGGGAGACGTGGCCCTGCACGGCGCTTTCCTCCAGGGCGTACGTTGAGCTTTCTATTTTACCCAGGAGCAACTGCTCTGTGCTGCCAACAATAGCCCACCATAACAGGTCGGTGCAGTCTTTTGACATTTTCCACGCTAGTTCAAACATCACCAGTGCTGAGCTGCGCCCGTAGAAACTGTACTGAGTGTAGTTGAACATCAAACGATCGCGCTCCTCCTCCCACCGTTGCCGTTCTCTACGTTTCGTTGCTCTTCTGTGGATTCGAGTGGCCTCATCCACTTCTTCTTCCTCACTATTGGACTGCCCGCTCTCTTCATCGTCTGACTCCCGGAAAATGCTTTCGAAATTCGGGATGTCGTCCTCCACGTCCGTACTGCTGCGAAGAATGCATATCTGCGCGAAATTAAAGGATCAACTGCTGGATCGAACTGGCAGCTAGTCACCCACCTGCTTGTCGCTGTAAATGTTGCACACATCTAGTGGCCTGTGCGAATCACAAACAAAAAACACGACGTCGTCTTCGGGCTGAAGCAGCTCCACAATGTCGACACAACCTCCACAGTTGATGAGGATCACATACTTCACATCCTTGCGGTTCTCTTCGTAGGCCCTCTGCAAACTTGCCAGTCCCATGACCGGCATCAGAGAATAGAGCATGTTGTCGTATTTGAACAGCGACTGGAGGATTTTGCTCGCACAAATGCCGTCGATGTCATAGTTGACCATAATGAGAATTCGCTTGCCAGTGAGGACATTGTAAAATTCGCTTCGAAAGTCCTCCACGAACATTTTACTGCAGCGATCCTAACAGTCTTTGAGGGAATTTCAACTACGTGCCGAATCCGCGATCCGAATCATTTTTTAATCAGAAGGTTTAACAAACAAACACGCGCCCCTACAGAACATACAACTGACACTCCATATCAGACCCGCTATCCGAAACCCCGCAGCCGTCATTGACAGATAAATAACCTAGCGATAGGCAAAAGGCCGCCAAATTGTGCTACTGAACAACGAATTGTGTTCCGCAATATGCGACTAACTTCAAATTGGATTTGTTGTTTATATCCGAGTTTTAAATTACCTGCTACACTTCGCGAAACTAAAAAGCACTATCTCTAATAAACTTCGTAAATCATAAAAATCTCTTAGAATGTGGTTTTGGGAACCAAGAGGAAAAAGAAGATTAAATCGAAAGTGCTTATTATTTGCAAGGAGGTGAACTCAGAAAAACTTATAAATCAACCAAAAACTTACGAAGAAACAGAATTTAGAAAATGAAATCTTCATCGCATAGAGAGATCCAACAGAAACTGAGTAAAAGGACGATATATATCCTTTTTAAAATCACTTAACAATTCTTCGGGAGGCAGTAGCGACTAGTAGAACTAGGTTTTTTTCCTTATCCTGTAAATATTTTTATTTATTCCCCGCATACGATCGTTGCTGCTAGGTACCTATAGGTACTAGCACTGAAGAAGGAGGCACGTGGTCTCCGAAACGACCGTAGTTATGCGGGGAAAAAATAAAAATATTTACTGGATAAGGAAAAAAACCTAGTTCTTATTTTTCAACTCAACTTTATGTTGATGTTGAAATAACTGAAAGTGGACCTATTGTAATTAATTAATCGTGCGACATTGATTTCGGAGCCGTTGTCGGCAGAAAATGGGTTTCCTAGATATAAAAACTAGCGAGAATTGCCAAGATTGGTAGCAGCATTGAACTCGATGAGGAAAGATCAAAAGACCGGTCGAAGCAACGATGGCTTGATACGCTGGATAGTAATCTGGAAGCCTCCCGATAGGATCCAGATCAAACTTTTGATAGAGCAAAATAGTGCAGCCGATCAAGATGAGCCGACCCCGTTTCTGAATGGGACAAAGGCTGAAGGATAAAAAGAACAACAACTGTTTGACGGCCTTGGTAATCTGCCCATTAATATAAATAGGAAGAGTGCGATAACCCCTCAGAGTGCGAACCTTGGCTTGGTTAATATTAACCTTTGGTCCGACTCTGCTCATCTGCGTTTCCAAATCTGTAGTCATTTGCCCCAAATCAACTACTAAACGTTCCACTTATCCTTTCGGCGTTAACGTGGTCGGTACAGGAAAACCCAGATGGGAAAACAATAACAGCATTGACGGTAGAAATGATTTTACTTCCGTCCTTGCCCGAAGTGAATGGCACTTGTTACGGGACCATCGAAAGGTTTATGACAACCTAGAAGCTCTTTTGTGATGTAATATATGTTCCAAAATAGCTTTCATTTGCACGAGCTTCTACTTCCAATAGTGAAATTTCTTTTATTATGTCATATTGTTCACTACGCTTCATGTACTTTCATGTCCTCAATTTCTTACGTTCATCAAACTCCTTCAAACGTTTTCGCTGTCAGCGTGGCTTTTGAGCTTTGTCCGACCACTTGATCAATCTCAGACATTGAGGCGCTCTTAGAGACCATTCGGGCTCATCAATTTTTTTCAACGAGTTGTTGTCGTTTGTACAGCAAGCAAATTTACCCACTGCTGGATGGCAACCAAATCGTAGAAGTGACTTATGGCAAAGTTGCAAACCCACGCGACACGCAAGTGACAATAAGCGACCATCACTGATGGACAATATCAGTGGGACAGCACCAAAGTCTACTGCTGATCACAATGTCGTCGATCTGCTGGGATGTCGATTATTTGAAACTCAATTGACCTTTCGTCACTGACGAACAGTGAAGGTTTTAATAAATATTTAAACCATTATCATATATTGATGTCCGGATAGCTGAGTGGTTAGAGCGCAAGGCTGTCGTACGGAAGGTCGCGGTTCAAATCTCACTGGCGGCAGTGGAATTTGTATCGTGATTTGATGTCGGACACCAGTCGACTCAGCTGTAAATGAGTACCTGAGTCAAATCAGGGTAATAATTTCGGGCGAGCGCAATGCTGACCACATTGCCTCCTACAGTATACTGTAGTGTACCGTTACGGTCTTGAATGAAGTGCTCTAACACACTTGAAGGCCCTGATCCAACATGGATTGTTGCGCCAACGATTATTATTATTATCGTCGCCAAGATTATTCATCTTTTGTCCACTTTAGTTTGTAGACCACCCGTCACGACTATAATATCAATTTTAGCAGGCTTCCCCTGCACTAAACTATCAACCTGAACTCTGGAACTCGGGACATTCAAAATCTAGCGCCTTACGAACTGTTTTACGCAGAAGTTATATCCCTCGCGTGGTATAACAAAGTTAGCCTCGTGCGTCTAACGCAACAAAGTGTACGGTTAAATGTAAAAGAAACAAATTTTTTAAGAATTAAACGCAATGAGACCGGTATCATCGCTGTTAACAATACTTACCTGCCAGAATTGAGCATTTTGAGTACCGCGGATCTTTGCTCTTTAATATTAGTGAGCTACGGCGATTACTTCATTCATCACTACAAATATCAGTGCTTTACAACTCGTGTTCCCTAAAGTCGACGAATCAATAAAGGTCCGCATCCAAAACTTACCGCAGCCAGTAATCCTGATTCGATACCGGCCATCAAAAACAATGACCGCCACTTTTCAGTAATGGAAATAAAAATGTTGCCCTAGAGCAGTGGCGTAACGCTCCTTAAGAGCGCAAGAACGTGTCTTATTTAAAGCTGACTTAGTAAGGAGCTCCAAACAGCCCAGTTAGCCAGTGAGGTCCACCACTTTCATGCATTACATGACTTATGGCAGACTGTTGAAATACTGCTCGTATAGGGTAGGTCTTAGACTTTCCGGCCGGATCTGTTACACTCATAATGATAAGAGACCCGAGCTCCGTAGCCTATTATGCCGGTTTCCATTCACAACCAAATAGCTGCGTTATGCTCATAGATTTGTTGTATGGGATATTGAACTTGCTATGATTATGACGACATAAGGACGACCGTTATTACGTTGCACGGGTCATGGAGAATCGCGGTAGGATCGTTCCTCGATAGTATGGCGATGATCGCCCCAAGTCGATGAAAAACAAATTAGGGGTCCCGAAACAGCAAGCATTTGATTTGTGAGATATTGAAATATAAAGACAAGAAAATTGTTTAATATCTGATATTAAATGCTGATGATGGTACCATAAATCTTACTGGTGGCAGTGGGATTTGCATCGAGATTTGAAGTCGGATACCCATCAACTTAGCTAGAATCTCGGGCCAGCGCAATGCTAACCCCATTGCCTCCTATAGGGTAGTGCACCGTAACGGTTTTGAACGAAGTGCTCTAACACACTTCAAGGCCCTGATTCAATTGGATTGTTTCGCCAACGATTATCATTACTATTATTATTATGGTACCGTAAGCAATATAATTTGCACGATAAGGAAATATGCCTGTCTTTTTAAATATATATCATTTAAAATGTTTCAGTACATCTTCTCCGGCCCATCTAGTACCTACCACTTCATCCATGGCAATACTGTCTTTAATATGTCAGTTGTCAAAATGCTTTTCGTTTATTGCTATCCCATGGCTATAGTTCAATGCTTTCTCAGCTTATGTCACACGGGCAATTTGACACAAAGTAGGAAAAATGCATCAATGAAAATGTGATTTTTCGACTCCATGCAGCCATTTATCGCCCTGAAATGAAATATTATCAGTAATTGCATTGTAGAGCTGGCGCGCATTGCAGAGTTTGTTCAATGTCAAGTAGCGAAATAAGTGCGACGGGACTTAGGGATATGACACTTTTGAGTTGACGGCTCTCTAAAAGCAATTTATATTTAATTTTCACTGCGAAAGCGTGTGCCGTACGTTCTGCCCCGAACAATTCGATCAAGCTACTCATTCGTTCGTTGTTTCCGTGTGAATTTTCCCTTTCTAACGTGGTTTGTTGCCAAAAGCGCGGCCGCAGCGGGCAGTATTGAAGCACTTGATCAACGCGCACAAAATATGCAACTTGCGAGTGAAGTGAAATAATAGGAAGTTTGGGGTCATTGCGAAACAATTTCAAGTTAGATTATGACCGTGCTTAACGTGGCGTGAGTGTTACGAGTTGATAAAATGAGGGACGCGGACTCGGACTCGGATTACTCCGACTCGTCGGAGAGTATCTCGTCAACAAAGTCTTCGAGTGCAAGCAGCTTCGAATGCGGCGCTACCGAATTAGCGGAAATAAACGATGTGTCCTTCCGCCTACCGAAATGCCTTTGCGAGAATAGCAGTGTATTCCGGGAATTCTTCTCGATGAACACTTGGAGGGATTTGCCCGATAATTTCCAAGCCTACCTTAAAAATAAGTTTCTTCCCCATTTCCCCACAAACAATGAAATCGAACAGGAGACGACTTTGAAAATGCTGTTTAATGGTGAGATAAAGCGATTCGATGTGTCGCCTATGGACAAGTTCCAGTCAGTTCTTGAAGAAGGCGGATACCGACCGGATGTTTTGAAGTTGCGGATGAGCATTGATCGCTCCCGGCGTCGGGAGCGACGGTATCAGGAGTGTGAACGAGTAAGCCAGATGGCCAAGTCGTTGATGATATCCAGGGAGAAGCTGCTCCGCGCTGCTTATGATTCGCCGCCCGGAGGTATGCCTAAGGCCGAAACTATCCTCGCTAAATGCCCACCACTCAACCAAAGCAATGCCGCGATTCGCGCTCAAAAGCGATTCTTCGATGAGATTTCACACATAGTGGATTCGATTGGGTTAGCAGAATCGTCGGATGAAGAAAATCTGATTGAAAGCAATGCCATGGATACAACACCACCGCACGATAACCAGGTAAATCAAGAAATCAATGTTATTTTAGTTTCCCCACAATCTTTAGATAGCGAATAGCCAAAGTTCAACTCCAGGTCCACTTGGCTTGTTACGCTTTTAAAAACTTTATCATGTTTCAGGTTGGACATTGGTGCTGCAATCTCGATATTGGATACATTTTCCTAATTTGATTTCTGATTCTCCTTTGCCATACTGCAATTCTGTGAAGATTTTTGTCGCGGTCTCTGTGGCTTTTTGATTTATTCTTACGCCTTATTTCTAAGAATACTTTTGGATGCTATTGTAATGAAGCTGGATTTCGGGAGTCAACTCAGTTCGCTCATCCGATATATGTTGCAACTTGTTCAATTCAGAGGATTCGGCGAAGCCTGAGTTCATTCTAGATGACCCTTTCTCTGAGGAAATGCTTCAAAGCGGTATGCTTGGTTTTTTAATAAAACTCGGAGTTCTATGCCAACTGTACGGCTGTTATGTTTGAAGTCTCGTAGAAACCTTTCCCTTCTGCAACCTTCGCCTTTAGGGGACATAGGGTCAAAGCTACTATTGTATTCAAAGCGGTATGCTTGGTTTTTTAATAAAACTCGGAGTTCTATGCCAACTGTACGGCTGTTATGTTTGAAGTCTCGTAGAAACCTTTCCCTTCTGCAACCTTCGCCTTTAGGGGACATAGGGTCAAAGCTACTATTGTACAAGACAATGATCTTGCCAGCCCTCATGTATTCCGTGGAGACTTGGGTTCTTAGCAAGAAGAATTGCGAACTCTTGGCCGCGTTCGAGAGAAGAATCCTCCGAAGAATTGTTGGTCCCCTACATGAGGATGGACGATTCTGTAGTCTACATAACGACGAAATCTATGAGCGATATCATGACCGGCAGGTTGTGGATAAAATCCGGCTCAATAGGTTACGGTGGGCGGGTCACTTAATCCGCATGGATGAAGATGATCCCACCCGGAAAGTCTATAAGGCAATATCTATAGTAGAAAAAGAAGACGAGCAGACCCTGCCTGAGATGGAGCAATGGCGTAGATCAGGACGCCAGACAGCTTTTAGGGTTATCGAATTGGTGGACCTCGGCGCAAAACCGGGATATTTGGAATTCCTTATTAAGGCAGGCCTAGACCGGATACCGGTTGTTGCGCCGTTGATGATGATGATGAACCTTTGCCTTTGTGGTCGATACCGTACCCATCGACTGTCTCTATTTCATCATTGATCTACGCCCTGAAAAAGTAATTCCTAGTAAAACCATAGCATTACATTGAATTCTGTGAATCACTTTAACATGCTTTAAGTGCTTCAGCATTTCGCTTGGCGTTTAGTAGCCTCCCAGGTGCATTCTCCTACCATACCTAAGTGTTAGATATTGCCATCAGAATGCATTCCACATACTTTCTCACAGAATCTGCAGATAATGTCCTTGCCTATTTCAGGTTTCAATAGGTGGCAATTCCTTGGATGTCATAAGTAAATGTTGCTTCCAATGCCATAGAAGGGCTTTGGTCCAGAGAGCCGCGTTTTTCATTCCTTCTATCGTACTTCGAATATCCGGGCTTTATTGTGCAGACCGACCGTATTTGCTTTTTCCTATAGTTCCTTTGGAAGTTGAGTCCTGTCTATGGCGTATATTTCGGTCTATCTATTGACTCACAGTATTTTTTGTATGGTAGATTGTAAGGTTATTAACTGTTAACTCTCTACGAAGACTACTTTTTAAGGTTTTGTGTGAAACAAAACCTTATTAAAATCGATTCAATGTCGGGGTGTCCGTCTGCCTGCCTGTCTGTCAGTCGGTCACACCCGATTTACTCGGGAACGGTTGAACTGATTGTCACGAAATTTGATGAGAATATGTGGTCTGTATGCAGCGAGTGGCGCCAGTTTATGTTAAGTTTGTTATCGTGACTGGATGTCGGATACTAGTCGACTCAACGGTAAACTGAGTCAAATCGAGGTAATAATCTCGGGCGAGCGCAATGCTGACCACATTGCCTCCTACAAGTTATTGTAATCCTGTAGTGCAATGTTACGGTCTTGAATGAAGTGCTCTAACACACTTCAAGGCCCTGATTCAACATGGATTTTCGCGCCAACGATTATTATTATTATTATTGAAGGGAAGCTCCCTATACATGCGAAAGAGGTGTGCACATTTTTTTTCAGACAATATGATATAAAATGAAAAGGCTCAAATAGTACTTTTCGAAACTGATCTTATTCCTGATATTGGGTGAAACATAGGGAGATTGATTATGTTGGAGTTTTACAAAATATAATGGAAAGAAAATCGTGTATAGAGAGTTTTTCACATAAGATGAACGAACACACAACTTTTACACCCGAAGCCCTCAGTTTCCGCTATCCCGACTTGTTTAATTAGTTTATATTGATGAAATCATTATTGCAAGAACGAAATAGTGGCACAAATCCCACTGAGATGCGTGGAACAGCGTATATTCACAATAAATTTCTGCCGCCATGAAATTCGAGGCGGGAGATGAGTGTTCTTGGTTCCTAGGATATCACGTCTGACACCCTTCGTGATGGATCTGGAACGCTTGTTACTGGTTCGTATGAACACTCTCATAGTAAACGTGGGGAACAATTCTTCTGTGTCTGAAACGTGCAGTGTTGGACGCGTTAGCTGCTAGATCGTATGAATAGGGCTTAATATGGAATGTTGGCCTTACACCGCAAAAAAACACGGATTTCCCTGAAATCAACTGACGAATCTCTAAGAAAATCCATTACATTTCCGGGGTTCCCTAAACTGTCCTTAATGATTGTTGCTTTGGTGAATACTGCGTCGCATGCATGGTCTTGTGCAGTTACCCATAGTCGTGCCTCCGTTTGCATCAAAGGATTTTTTTCTAGATTTGGTCTGGTCCAATCTTGCTTCGCTACAGGCTGGCACGTGATACAAGTTGCACTGTCGTAATTCACCATTAGAGTTATTTCTAAAAAAATTCTGCTTTGTTCAGATTCAGTCTCAAATCGTTCTCCATGAAGCGATCATTCCATTTTTGCTTAAGATCAGCTTATTGTGAGACGCAACCAAAATAATCCTCGCTAGGTGACGGCGAATAATGTTGCCCATTGCAATCGTCTTCCATAACTTTGCCTGGATTTCGTTAAGTATTGCAATCTGTTTTCATGTAGGAATTGCATTTCGGCATAGCAGACGAGTTATGTAATAACTTTATCGTTTTCAACGCCATCAGAGTCGTCTTCATCTAAGTCTTTGGTATTTTTTCGTAGCGTTTAAGTAAAGTGTTATTATGTCCGAATTTCCTGGACTCAACATATCACTCGAATAAATAAGAATCGCCGGTATTTCGGCTTATCCCTCTTAAGTGAAAATATAACTATATCGATTTACAAAATTAATAGTTTATTTTTATAATTTCAGACCACACCCAGCAACGAAAATAAAATCGTGGGCACCATGTGCCGAAAAAATTCAACAAGACGATTCGCCACAAAGGCACTCATCAATGATTCAAACTTGCGTGAAATTTTGTGTGCACACAAAAGACGAAAGTTAGAAGAGCCCGATCGACCTGAATATGAAACAAATGACATACGCTTACGAGATGTACATGCCAGAACGCAAATATCTGGAAACTACCGGAAATTCCATTCGAAGACAATCCGGAAAAAGATATCTCTCAAAAGTAAGCAAAAGAAAGGGGTTGTTGATCCAATATTTAATGCAGGATCCGTATCGAATGATGAAGCTTGTCTGCCAAATGCAGAATATCCTGCCGAACCTGAGACTCCCAAGAGAATTGAAGAGAAACCATGTGTGAAGAGCAGCGACAATGAAGAAGAATCCCCTGTTAAGGTAGATACATTACCGCCTACGTATTCACAAAATTCAAACGATGACACCAAAAAGAAGCCCAAATTGTCGATGCCCAATGTCAGAGTGGCTAGAAAAGTTATCTCGAACATAAGTGAGGCAGCTTCACCTGAGAAAATATCAAATGAAGTGACGGTAGTCGATACGCCACCAAGTAGCCATCAACCTCAAGTCGCACCAAGTGCTAGCCCGTTCCCGCAATATCATGGAAAGATAAAAGCGGCGACGGTATCAGATTTAGAAGGCATAGATATGATGCGCTTACCAGTTGATCTGGATGAAGAGGGACATATAAGCCTTCTCAAAGGGCCGAATGATTCTAAGATGAGTTCAGACGGTTCAGAATTGATGCAAGATACTCACGTTTGCTTTTTCTCTCTCATTCGTGACATATTTTGTTCAACTTCCAATCATAGAATAAAACTTGAAGATTTAACAGAAAAAGTGTGCGCATGGCTTTCAAACCCCATCACTGCCTTGAATGATTGGTACAGCAATGCCGACAATTGGCTTACACTTATCCCATCAGCAATACATTTTCTTGCTGGCGATTTCACGGATCAACCAGAAGATTTTGTACCCTATTTAGAATTTAAAACCCATTTAGACATTTACCAATGGATAGGGGCAGGAAGAGATTCAGACCAGCATTTACTACAGCTTTACAATTATTGGCTATCCAGGCGACATGAAATGGGTAGCAAACCCATACATAAACATGAACAGTGCACTCGCAAATCAACCGACATCGAAGATATTTTATTAAACGAAAAACCTATTTCACCACCCCCACCGAAGTGTCCAACATCATGGATAGTGCAGCCGTACACTAGTGACGAAATTGCTGAATTCCGTATACAAGAAAAGCAAAGATTCGAAAACCCGCATCGAGCTTTTACGTATAGGATGCATGGTTACGAAAGTGTAGTTGGACCTGTTAAAGGCATATATACACAAATATTTGCCCTGACAAAGGCCAGAGGACATAACATGCTCATCGCAGACAGACCAAATTTTGTAACGATTCTTACGTTGGTGCGTGATGCGACTGCGCGTTTGCCGAACGGTGAGGGTACGAGAGCTGATATCTGTGAGTTATTGAAGTCATCACAGTACATCAATCCTCAAGCACAAGACAGCATTCTGCAAACTATTGTAAGCGGTGCACTAGACAGAATGCATACTGAACATGACCCATGTGTTAGATATGACCCTAAACGGAAAATATGGATATATTTACATCGCAATCGCACTGAAGAGGAATTCGAGCGTTTGCATCAGCAGTACCAAGGCGTGGGTAAACATAAAAAGACAACAAATAGGAAGCTCAAACAGAAGATGACAAACGTATCAGGTTCAGAGGACGCTGTTGCCATTACTTCTATTACTAGTAATGTAGCCACACCTAAGCTTTTGCCGACCCTCAGTTCAATCCAACAACCATCCCCGCAGCCGGTTTTGGCGAACAGTGCAAATCATATATCGCTGAAGATTTCACCGAAAAGCCAGATAAAGCCAGAATTAGTGCCAATTAAGGCAGCTACCATAAATCCAGAAAAGCACGAATCTCAAGATAGCAACACACCGAAGGAGGGACGTCCCGTGTCGACCCTATTGCAAAGAGCGCAGAATTTCCAAATGCTGCCTACGTTGGTTGTGGATGCCAATGCACAGAAGTTTGCTCCCAGGAGAACCGTACTTCAAAATACACCAATTTTGAGTTCATCTCTTACTGTGGCCTCTAACCCAACAATCGTGCAATCTACAGCCTCACCACTTCCAAATAACAACTTTGATCCGAAGTCTTTAACATCACCGTTAACAACACCTTCACCCGGACAATCATTCGCCGGTGTCAAGGCTCAACAAACGATGCCGGAGAAGAAAATTGTTAAACAAATTTCAGTGAGTGAAAATAGTGTAACACCGAATGTAGTTACTTCCTCAACCCAAGGTTTTGTGATACCGATTAATTTGAATAATTCTGACAAAGTGAAGGTAAGATGGTTTCGAATTGATTGATCTATCAATTTTATTAATTTTAATTTAATTAATTTTAGCATACAATCACTACTACTGTCGCAACTCTTACCAGCATAAATTCAAAGCCCAAGGTAAATCAAGCGCAAGGGCTTGTGCATAGTACCACAATTAAACAACCAAACAAAAGCTTCCTGAGAGTTTCATCGACAACAGCTCAGGCAGGGAAAAGTCTTATAAGCCCTCATGTGGCAGTGACAAACATTACCCTGCAACAACAACAGAAGCTATTGAGCAACATAAATTCACCAAATGCTGCCGCACAACAGAGAGTCGGACAAGTAAATCTGACGCCTGGACGAACTCAACAGAAGGCTACGCTAGTGAACAATACAAAAACTCCACATCATATCGCTTTGTTCAATCAAAAACAAAATATTCAAAGCATTATCCCTGCTGGCAATAATAAAACGATCCAACGCCAAAATACTATAAACTTACAAAATGCGGTGATGATTCCTAGCAGTCAGATATCGCAAACTGGTCTTCAGGGTAAGCAGGTGATAATTTCATCACAAGGGGGTGTTCCACAATTGCAAAAGGTTGTCATAACGTCTGGAAATAGCTCAATTCCATCGACAACTATTACGGCGACGCCCTCGAATGTAGTTACTTCTCACACAGTTGGCACGAGCTTAATAAATCCGCAAATAATACGCATTCAACAGACTGGACAATTAGCTGGTGCTAAATTGCAAACTATAAATGCTTCGAATATTACGCAGCAGGATCAAAGCCTTTTCCAAGGAATCAAGAAGCAACAGCAAAAGGTAAGTTGAAGGAAAAATATTTGAATACTATGAGGATAAAAATATTTCAAGTAATTAAAATAGGAGGAGAAAAGCTCTATATGCCGTGCAAAATCTGAAATTTGAAGAGTTTGTCTTTTTGTAGAGCCTAGTTTAGTGTTTCCTGTAAAGTCTCTAAATACATACAAAATATGATATGCCAAGCCTCACAAGGTTCGTCCTATTTAGCCGTCTCCCGATATCTCCGAATTTGAATAAATTTAAAGGTACAATTGGATTTAGCTCAGTTGCCTTATAAGAAAATGTTCTCAAGTCGTCCTAACAAAAATTTATTTAACAATAGTACTATCATTACACTTAATTCTCTCTCTTTGAAAATTGGGAAAAAACAACAACGAAAACGAAGAGATAGCGTGAATGCACAGGAGACATACAGAAGTGTGCGAACATTGGCTAGGGCACGATAACTTATTGAAGTCCCAGTGGCATTGTGTGACACAACAAAATTTTTGAAGGCACATTGGCAATGACACCGGTCGGCAACGACAAAATATTGGTTGGTATGCTTGCAAAGTGTACATATTTAAAATACTGCTATTATGTTGTGTCTGACTCAGACAAATAGTCTGCCTCATTTGTGTAACTGCTGGCATTAAAGCATTATGTGCGCATACCAGGAGCGGCTGTAGCTTTTCTGTAGCAGATAACTCCAATTGAGGCAGTGTTTTCATGAGGATGCAATCTGGCAAATCCACAATTCCATAGCCTAGGTGTTACAAGTCTCCTTGCAATGATATTTTGTTTTTGTTTGGTGGTAAAAAGACAGACCCTTTCCACCTCAGCGGATGTGAGCACTGACTCTGACCGAGCCTCCATACGTCTTGCATGGTAGAGGACACTCATTTCTTTCGCAAAACTGTCGACTGGGATTATGCCTGCCAGCACCAGAACTGCCCCATCTGACCTGGTTCTAAAAACGTTGAAACCCCTCAGAGCCTTCCTTCACTGAGTATTTGCAAACGGTTTCGCCCACATATGCGACGCCTAAATATAAAATAAATCGCACCATTTCGGCTCAAAACATAATTCATAGTGTTTTGGCCGGCCAACACTCGGAAACATTGTTACAAGTGTCGCGGCTGCCATAGTTACCTTTTGGCACGCATACTCATATGCTCCCTTAAGCTCAGTTCGGTGTCAAATTTCACCCCCAAATATACGATAGACGGCTTAGAGATGATCGTATGTACATTGACTTCCAACTTCACAGTGTTCTTCTTTTTTCCTCGCTCAAGACCCATCCCCGAGCTACGCCAGAACCAACCTGGCCTTACCGCTCTCACTGTCAGTTCTTCCACATACTCTGTGTGCTTTATTGAAACAACTACACTTGGTCATCAGAAAAGCTGACAATCCGAGCCTCCTCTGGAATAGGCACCATTACATTACATGACATTCCACAGCAGGGGAACTA
The DNA here is from genome assembly GCF_905115235.1 of Hermetia illucens. Classification (NCBI taxonomy): domain Eukaryota; kingdom Metazoa; phylum Arthropoda; class Insecta; order Diptera; family Stratiomyidae; genus Hermetia; species Hermetia illucens. The sequence goes on along the minus strand of NC_051852.1, from coordinate 110,114,639 downwards.
GTACCGAGCCCTGTGGTACCCCGCTGTGACGATATAATCTTTAAGGCCGTAAGTAATTCTCGACCAGCCTCTCAAAATGTCCATTAACATCTGTGTCAGCCAATGTGCGTACAACTGGATTCACCACCTTGCTTTTGCATACACCGTGAAGTGGGCGCGAAATAGGGGGGGGGGGGGGGGGGGGGGCGAAATCCATACTGGTTCCCCTCCAGTGTATTGCCGCTTTCGACGTTGGGTCACAGTCTGTTATAGATGATTTTCTCCATTATTTTCCCTATTGTATCCAACAGACAGATCGGGCGATAAGATGCTTGATCTCGAAGCAACACCAACTTTTGCCCCTTCTAGAGTAGGGAATATTTCTTCTTTTACCTACCCCTTGAAGCATTTCCGGAAGCTCTTCGGTAACTGAAGGTATCGCACACTCGTTGACCTGGTCTATCGGTGGTGAGAAAACAGAGCGGCAAAAATTTCACCCCCAATCGCGGACAGATCGTCTAGGGTGATCGTCGCAACCTTTTCATTACGATCTTGTAAGCCCTACCCCCAAAAGGTCCATCTCGGTATGTTCGCATTAGTATTTGAAGCAGTACCTTTTGCTTGTGTGAATCGCCTTTTTTAAACGGTCCGCAGTTGTCGACCATCGCTACCCGGCTTTCCGTCTCTTTGTTTCATTGCTCGGAAGTTGGCGATTTCGTTGGTCCACCAGTAGTTGGATTGGCTACTGGGGTACAGACATCTTCTGGGTATAATAACATCCCATACTCGATTGGGTGATCTGGGTGACTTTGAATTCATGGATATGTCAAGCTCGAGTGGGTGAGAGAACAGGCACGCCCGGCACACTGCGAACACTTTTTTGGAGCTCGATTTTCTCACATTCGTTGTTTTTTATTAATACAATCACTTGCGTTTTCCGTTGAGGGCTCTCCTGTATTCCGCGCCCTTTGCTCCTTGTAATGCACCCATGGTCATTAGCCCTTTCCATTTGCAATTTGGGTCAGCTTCGTAGTCCTAGCTGATGCGGTCCTCCGCTCCGCACCTTCTGCATTCTTTCAACCTGTCATCCACGTTGGTACATGCCTTGACCGAAGCCATGGTATGCCACCTGCCCCCTAAGCCGAGTTATAACCCAGCCCAGCAAGGACAATAGCTGCCAACAGTTTCCGGGTTGAGTTACATCCATATGGATTAGGTGATTTGTATACCGCAGCCTATTGAGTCCGATTTTATCCAGAACCAGTTTGGTGGTATCTTCCTTATATAGGCTGCGGAATCGTCCATCCAGGGGGTCAAAATGTCTTCGGAGGATTCCACTCCCGAACGTGGCTATCAATTCGTAATATGATGAGGAATGAGGACTGGCAAGATCATTATTTTGAACAAAAAGGAGTTTTGACAACAAAAAGTCTTCGTTTTTGGTACTGATGTTGCCTTGCCTTCATTAATGTGTAGCCTAAGATCTCGCGCCATCTGTTCGATCTGGATGAAAACAGTTTGTACATCTTTAATTGTTCTTCCCATGATGTCGATATCGTCAGTATAGACAAGTGATTTGGTAAGCATGGTGATGCCTCTCCCATCGTGGATCACTTTTTCCAGGGTCAGATTGAAGGATGCATGCATTAGGCTGTTGCCGATGTTTAATGGTTTCGAGAGTAATCCTGCCGCTTTTATTTGGCCCTCCATACGGCCGGAAATGGGCTTTCCCTCTTTGGTTCGACAGAATGAGCATCGAGGTGTATACCGCTTCATCTCCTGACTTATTGATAAAACTTGCACTCCTGGTACAGTTGCTCCCTGTATTTCTCCCATTTCACAGATCTGTTGGTTCTCCCAGGCTTCCTTTTTGTATCCATGAATTCATTTCTCTGCTCGATATAGCTCCATTATTCCGATTTATTTAACAACTGGGGCTGAATATATTTGTGGCCGTACGTTCTCCAAGTGGTTGTGAATTTCATTTGTTCTGATAAAACCGCAGTTATCATCGGCATCTGGTTTCCCCTTATAGATGTTACGGCGGGTTTTGTAGCTTCAGTGCTGTCCAGCATCTGAGGAGTCTAAAACAATTAAGAGTTTTGGGAAATTGCTAACAGTTATGGAAAGGCCGCATATTTGAAGTGGAAATGACTTGCTGTGCGTTCAAAAGTTCCATATGATCTCTTCATAACATTGTCTATCACCATTGTATGTTGCTCTTTCTCGAATTTTATTTCATAATCAGAGGGAGCTTCAGGCTATCAGGCTACCGTAGCTCATGTCTTTGCAGAAGCGGTGCCACTGAAGGCTTTTCTGTTTAGTCCAGTTTTTGCACTCTATGTTTTCGGGGTATTTTTTTCACGAGATATTCCGTAAGATAAGTTAATATCAGAAAGAAGTGAGGCGCTAAGGACGTTCACATTCATACATTAGTTTGTACACAATTGTTTTATAAATGTTTTCTTTAATATTTCAGATTCAGCAGGGACAACCTTCAAATCAATCTTTAATCATCAAGCAACAGCCAGTATTTCAACAAATTCAAAAGCAAGGTGGTCTGTCAACATCACCTGTGGTATCTACTACCATATTAGGTAGTAATACAGCGAAAACGATTACAACCGCCGCTCTAGCTGCTACAGTCAGAGACAGTTCGAATGCCACTGTGAATCAAACATTCATCTCACAACAGGCAATTAACGCGAAAAATGAGGGCACAATGCCCCAAACGTCAGTTGGGAAACCAACTCAAACTGTAACCCGAGTGATAAAATCAGGAGGCACCATAATGCAACCCCATACTTTAACAAATGTTCCTGGTATCAGAACGCAAGCAGGTAGCCCAGTGATGGCTAAAGTGGTAGCAAATAATCCTGGACAAATAATATCTCTTGAAAGTCTTCTTCAAAAGCAAAGCACAAGTGCGACTTTACGCATTGCTGGAACGAAAACAAACCAAGCCAATGTATTACAACTTGGGGCACCGGGAACACAGATGGCTCAATATGCGGTTGTTTCGCAAGGACGTAATATTATATCGGTAGCTGCACCTCATCGAATGGTTGCGACGCCTGTAAGCAATGCCGGAACAATAGTTACTAGCTTGGCTTCAGTCACAGGAACGAAACTTGGAGAGCAAACCATAACAGCGTTGAATACGGGAACAAGTCAAGCACAGACACAAAATACATCGAAAGTTATAACAACAAATCAAATACATTCCATTGCTGCCCAGCAGTTTATGAATGCAAAGGTTTTGAGTAAAACAGCTTCAGGCGGCATACGGATGGTGAATGCGTCTAATTTGAATATTGCACACATACGTGGAAAGCCAGTAATCATAGCCAGCAAACCCACCAATGTTTCCGGTCAACAAGGCAATCAGAGTGTCATATTGCAGAACGCGATGAACAGTACGCCGGTTGTGATTGGTGCGCAAACATTAAAGTTGCAAGGCAACGTTCTTGCCCCGGTAAGTAACTGCAGTTATTCGACATTTCATAAAAGTTAAATATGCTGCTATTTTATCACGAGGATGAACTCCAAAAAAAAAAGACTTTTTAGTTATTTTTGATCTGTTTAAAATGTTGCATTGGACTAGTGGATCCGTGTCCGGATAGCTGAGTGGTTAGAGCACAAGGCTGTCGTACGGAAGGTCGCGGTTCAAATCTCGCTGGCGGCAGTGGGATTTGTATCGTGATTTGACGTCGGATACCAGTCGACTCAGCTGTGAATAAGTACCTGAGTCAAATCAGGGTAATAATCTCGGGCGAGCGCAATGCAGACCACATTGTCTCCTACAGTGTTCTGTAGTGTACCGTTACGGTCTTGAATGAAGTGCTCTAACACACTTCAAGGCCCTGATCCAATATGGATTGTTGTGCCAACGATTATTATTATTATTATTGGACTAATGGCGTAACATGCCATGATCACATAGGAAATGAGGGCATCAGCGATCGATAAAGGGTTGTATCGATCGTTGGTATGGACATCTAATTCGACATATGCTCCTCGTTATAGTGGATTAGAACCCAACCGTTAACGTTTTTGACCGGGCAACCGGTAAAACTTGCGATCACCTGCAGGTTCTTTTGTGTACTTAGCGATTACCTTTACAGGATTCATGTTTGTTTCGGCAAACTTTCCAGAGTACGATAGATCTTCAGAGACTCACCGTCTTGCCTCAGGTAACTCGAGAGTGTTCACCTTTTAGTGATAGGATTCTCGCGGAAGTTGGAAAAGAAAACAAGCATTCTGGGGGCCCTTCATGCCAAATCCCCAACCTATAGAAGTGTCAGAAAATATCCCCACCTACTCCACGAAATGCTTAGTTGTTTCCTGGATGTTCAGGGTATGGTGACTCAACCCTCCTCCTTTTTCAAACGGACTTGGGATCGTCTTTGGCAGGTTTTTACAATTCGGTAACTTCAAAAAATGTTAACCTTTAGACAGGCGAAATTAAATTCTTACATGGGCGTGCCTATTTCTGAAACTTCTCTTCGGGGTTGTAAAGAGGTTTACCAAACACATCAGGACTCTGGAAGGTAATAAATCCCGGTGAAATCGATTCGCTATCTGTAGTCACACATAATTTCTCCGAATTATGAAATTTGATCTAGTATTTGGACAACACAGACCATATATATGTTACATTCATAGCTCTGCAGTTCCTATGTAAAAGTGCAAAACACCAAAATTGATCTACCAATTAATGTTCATTTCTCCTTCAAAATCATCGCAATGGCGAGAGAATATTAGCGGGAAAATAAATTCAATTTATGCATAATTGATATTAAGGGAGCGGACACAAATCGGACCACCTTGAAAACCATAAAACCCTCAGGGTGAACCGATGAAAATCGAAGACAAATTTAGGTCATAAAATCCCAGGATACGAATCTATAACTAACAAAGTTCTAAAATAAATGTTTCAATCATGGAAATGCCCGAAGTTTCCCAAGTGCTTGCCAAGTACTGAACTCGTAGCAACGCATTAAAAACGTAAATGAAGTAGACTGTGGCAGCACGATCATCTAACGCAATCAGCGACTTTGTTCGCACTTGCAATCGATACAAAAGTAGCAACCCAAACTGATTACACTTGAGGAGCCAAACAATGACTCAATGGGTCTAGCGTCGGTGCGTATCCTTCGTAAGTCGAGATTTACGTCGCGAATAACGACACGGGTGAACCTTCCTTGTAGGTGGTTTGCACCCTCGAATGATGTGAAAAGTACGCGATATCATCCGCTAATCCGCCGTCTAAGGCAAAGTACAATGCATTCAAACGCGATGTGATTCTTACTTTTGATGAGGCTGATCGACAGTGCATGCATAAACTCGCGAAGGTGGAATTAGGCGAACAGAAGCTATCGCAAACAGTTCCGGACGATCTGGATAAGCAGAATAAATACCAACCTTCAAAGGATCCTGTCAGCTAAAGATGTCGTGCTATCGGAACTCGCCGCAGTTGTCAATCGTGCTTACGAGGTCAATCAGTTTTCCCGGGGAAAAATCGTTTCCTTGCTTCCTTCCGAAGCCACGAGCTCGGGAAACAAATCAAACAGACGAAGCATCTAGCGCACACGTATTTTTTCGCCTTGAAATTCGTAACCAGAACCAGGTTTTCCTCATCGACCCCGCAGACGATGTCTCCGTCATCTAACAAACAAGACACAGTCGCCTCTACATCGAGAAGACTACACGACTCTATGCATTGAACAGTGCGGAAATATGTATATTTTGTAAAAGATGTATGAACCTAGATCTTCGCCGAAGTATTCCCTAGACGTTCATCATCTTCTTGACTATTACAGACTTTTGGTCGATATATGTAGACGGAAACTCATCAATACATATATACGCATCAATAGTTGAAACCATTACCTGGGAAAGCCGAGGGCATTTCTATGATGCACCAACCAAAGACTCTGCTTGAGCCGTTATTGAGAAGATCAACTTCGTTGTGCTTGGTACGACTTTAATGATTTTTCCTGTAATCAGTCATGCACAGAGGGTTTCTTTGGATCGACATGTTTTTGGTCTTTGGTCGTGTCGATAATCTCCTTCCTTTTGAATGGATAGCATAGCAACCCATCTTCCAAGAGTCATTCCCCAAACAGTGCAAAAGTTCGACGAATAACTTTTGGAACATCATTATTTGTTTTCGCTAGATGGGCATGATTTTTTGCCCAGGATTTATCCTTGGGTTTTATGGAAAATTCGCGTTGTTGTGGGCACTTCTTTCTGGTTTTTGGGAAGTAAGGAACGTGTATGCTTTTAAGCACAGAGTGATGCATCCAAGCAACGGTGCGTCGTCGGATTACCAACTAAATAACTCCCCGTCATCTGAGAGCTAGCTTGGGATTGGTTGATATGTTACTTCGGGTTCGCTCCTCTCTCCGGTCAGAGAATTCCTTCCGCCAACGGAAGGGGAGAGAAGGACGGGAGTTGTTAGTTCAAGAAACCCCTTGCCATCCTGTCCCTAAACCGGTCGAGCTGAATCTTCTTCGCAACAAGAATAACCTGAACTTAATACGTAACACGACTCCATATGTCACCGCTTCTTTGTTAAGATTGTCTGAAGAGAGCTCCTTTGTGTCTGCATAAAGTTGTTGTCGAAACCCATCCCATCTACCACAAAAGAAAAGGGCGTGATCGGCGTTCGCCACTCCATTGCAGAACACAGTATCAGTATATCGTGCCTTCCCAATCTTGTACAGGTTAAGACTGAAAATCTCTGCCCACTTAGAAGTTGGGCGAGGAAATAATAAATCTCACGCTTTTGATTCAGCTACGGATCTGAATTGCCGATGAACCGCGCAGTCCATCTGCTTCTTGATTCGTTTTACCAAGACAGTTCCCACTAGGTTTGTGTGCGTTGCCGCCCTTCACGAGCAACCACCTCTCTTAAGACTTCTCCGTCGAGATTGGTGGCTATATGCCTCGGTTCGATTCATTAAAGGTCTCCGAAAGGAAGAAGTCTGACACGTCTGAACAGAACCAATGGCTCAAATACGCTTCTAGATTCGAATGTCTATCTTGTATGAGAGTTCCTTTTAGCTTTTAGGTAGCTATTGTTAACTGCTGTTTCAGCGATAGGGGCCTGTGTTTTCTCATTATCTTCTCGCTGGGCGCTTGACGAGAAGCAGCAATATATGTCATTTGAGAAAAAGCCACATGTTGAATCCAGGTAAAATTTTTGGAGAAATTTGAAGTCCAAAGTAGCGTTGGACAACCTATAATCGATATTATTCCTCCTCGTTATCGGTAATTTATTTTATGCTGCTTTGTCCAGAAATCGTGGCGAGCTTCAATTTGATTTGGTGTCCCAAACGAAGTCCGGCAGATTTGCGTCTTGTTACCGATAATTTCTCTTCTCGTTATCGGTAACGTTCTTCGTGCTGCCTTGACTATAAAACGTGAAGAGTGTCAATGGAATTTGGCAGCTCTCCTCAAACACTACTTGCTCTCACTCTAAGTCATATGCCTTGGCCAAATGACTCTGAATTTGGAAAATAAGGCAAGCAAGTTCTCAGTCTGACGCGCCGTTACACTTTTTCTATATGTGTTAACGAGCAGCGCTAAATTCGATGGAATGATTAACAGCACCAGGACCACTTTCGCTGTTTTGTTTAAAGTCTGGATATACAGATACCTCAATACCAACATTAAGTTGAGGTTATTCCCTGCCAACATGTTCTCTGTGCTACTATATGGAAGTAGCACATGGAACGTGGCCGCCGCTAATATTCGAAAATCCTTTGCCTTCACTAACCAACCTTCTAAGGCGCCTTGAATATAGAACTACTTTGGTTGTTGACCTAAGTACCAGTAAAGGTGTTGATTAGAAAAAGTGGTAATGGAGAGGTTAAGAAAAGACGAGAACTCCATTGTTGGCTATATCGACGACAAATGAGTCGCCCTATAAACCCGTAGCGCAGAGCAGTAGGTGAGGTGTGCAGGCTCATCGTGAAGAGTAAGAATTAGAACACATTCCAGCGAACCATAAACAATGGTTTATAGGTGTGGTTGGCCTGCTACGTTCTATTCAGAGAATAATCATAACCACATAAAAACCCTTCCGACTTATCGAGCTGAACAGTGAAAAATATCAATAACTGTTCCGCTCACGACTAACACTTAGGAAGTAAGGAACAGAACAACGTCCGTAGCATTCTGTTTTTGTGATAGTTTACCTTATCTGTGAGCAACAATCAACTACGCAGTCCCTTTGCTAAAATATGTACAATTTTTAGTGAGTCCTGAAGAGTCGAAGAAAAAGTCTGTTCGAACGACTACACAGCGAGTGCTCCTTTTTTATCCCGCACAATTTTGGGATATTGGAAAAGTACTCATATTTGGATTTATTTAAGCAATTAAAAAACATGAAATTGACTACTACTTATTCGAAAGGAGATCGGCTTAGATCTGAAACAAATTATTCAACAAAGCTTAGCCTCAGCCTGGTTGTTTGTTGCCTGCGTTTTAGGATTAGGACGTAGACTGTGAACAAAGAGAAATTGATAATTGTGTGATTAGTTGCGTCCTTTCTTATGAAAAGTTCAAACTCTCAAAAACAAAAATATGATTAGCAGATATGATTTGATGCTATATGTTTTCTTTCAGGCAAATGTTCAAGTGCTTAGCCAATCTTCATCAGCGCCATCCCAAACAGTCGTTCTTGGAAACCAAATAATTAAAGTACAACAAGCTGTGCCACTGAAATCGCAAAATACGACTCCAGTATCGAATATTATATCCAACACAATAAGCTCAGTGAACTCGAATGCACCACATTTGGGAACTTTATCAGTAACAAACTCTAGTAATTCAAACTTAAGTACAATTGGTCCCAAAACAGTTGTTCTGGGCTCAACCGGCCAAACGCTTCGAGTGCAGCCATCTACGAATGTTAATGTACAAACAGCTTGCAGTTCATCACAAGCACAGCCGTTACTGCTGGGAACAGCTGTTAAGGTAATAAATAACGCTTGTAGCCGTAATCAAACTATCATTAAAGACCACAAAGCAGATCCAACCCACTACAAGCAATTATAGTGTTATACAATTTTAACATGAATTGCAAAATTTCCATAGATTAATTATCCTGTCTACATTGGTTGATAAAAGTGTCCACTCGATAATTTAAATTTATATAAAATATTTTCAGGGAGCAACTGTTAAAGGTACAAACACCGGTCAACAACGTGTGGTGCTGGCGGTGCAGGGAGGCGGTCAAATCATACTACCACCAGGATTCCAAGGTGGGGCCATCAACCTAAAATCAATGCAAGGACTGAAAGTTGTATCAGTCACGCAACAACAGAATAAAGGTAAATAAATGGAGTCAATTGATTATGTACATTACACCTCACTCGAATAAGACCATTATGTTTTTAACAATTCTTGTGTGTGAAATAAATTAAAGAAATTATTTTTATTACAATTATTCGGTTGTTCAGATTTTTTTGAATTAAATTAGCCTAGCTAATAGACGGTTACAGAGTTTTAAGTTTTGTGGATAATTTTCAAATTCCTTGTAAATTCCTATGTTCTTTCCTGCTCCTTTTCCTACTAAAGGGCGAGATTGATATCGTACTCATAAGGTTGTTTTTGTGGAACATCTTTGCGTAGGCTTAGATTTTCAAGGCACAGATTAAGATCAATGGTTATTCGAAACTGATTGGTCTTTTGATGAGCATATTTACTTTGTTTCCATGGAGTCTTGTCGTCAGTAAATATATTATGAGTTAGATAATAATTGAACAAAGGACGGATTATAATATCGTACATCCAACCTCTTCGAATTATAATTGTGAATCATAAATGTACTCGGCAGTTACACTGTGGATTAGGATATAGCAATGAGATGAAATAAATTAAAAAAGTAAAATTTATAGAAAATTGAATATGATTTCTTGTATAAGTTTACGAGCCACAATACAGGCTTTTTCAACAATCCATAACACTGAAAGATAGGTAAAGTATGAAGAAATGTAAAAAATAGTTAGTATTTCGGTAAGTTATAATTCACCCCAGACGTCGGAATGCAGCGTAGTAACATTACTAAAAAAAGACAGGCTTCTTTTAGTTTTAAAATATCAAAAATGAAGAGAGTAGGCCATTATAATTGTAAGACTATCAGAACCCCGGATAGACATTAGAAAAAAGTCGGGATTTATTTCTAGATATGCATGACAGAAACTTATACGACAAAAAAGTTACGTGATACGGGGTTAGCTGATGCTTTCCGTTAGAACTAAACGTGCTTTTGCGTCGTGTAAGGATTATTTTTCTATACAATTTGAATATTTTCTTCTAGCACTGACTTCAATCATCAGCCCTGAAAGTATCAGCAGAGAGTTTTGATAGTTTTAATATAATATCGCTCACCTATGATGAAAGGTTTCCAGGAGAACCTCAAAACGTGTAGAACCAATTGTGCTACTCTGCGATAACTTGAAGTAGCCGACTAGTTGGCTTGCCATCATGGAGTTATCGCTAACATCGTATCTGTATACCAAGCTTAGTGGATGGAGTCGGTAAGGGCTGCGTATAATGTTGAACTGGTGGATAGACAGATATCTGCTTGCAACACTATATTCCTGGACCAGCGCGTTTTTACCATACACAGTATTCGAATATTTCATTTATTCAACCATCCAATCAATAGATCTAGCGTAGCAAATCGAAGTGTAGACTCTTCAAGCGCTTGAGCAAGTTTGTAGAGTAGTTTATTCCTACTACTGACTTAGCGGACATTTTTTTCAGTGGGGATTTAAATGTGAGAGTGGGATGCAATGTGATTCCAAAATATTTTTAATTGAATTGATTTAGAAAATTATTTCATTAAGCTCCACTTCTATCAAATTGAAGTTAAAAATATGAGCAAGCGAACTGAAAACTGCAAATGAAATGATTCAGAAGTGATAGAACACCATAGCGAAAAGCGTCTGGACGTGCCTACACTATAAGAAAAACCTCAGGCTATCCATGGAAAAGAAGCGATAGCGAACCACTACCTTCTGCCGACTTTCATTAGTCGATGTCATGTTCGCTCGCAATAGACTGAAATCTGGGTAATGGTTGTCTGACAATGAGACTTTGTCTAGCACCCGCTAGTTTCTAATCAACTGCAACATTTTTAAAGAACGAATTGTTAAGTCAATTTATTCACTTCTCGGAACAACGAACGTTGGGGCACATTTCACGTAGGCATATGACAAGTTGAAGTGATGAAATCAAACAGCTTTTCTCCTCTAGCATTATATTAATTACTTCCCCAACAAATATCTTGAGCTTTTGTATCACAACTTATTAAGAGTTCTAGATAACTTTGGTGTGCATACACTGCCGGATCCTTTAGTTCATGTGTTGGAGAAGGTACCGCAGAATTATAGGGTACAGACAAAAAGGCCACTATGGTGCTTTGCATCTAACCATTAATCTGGTATTGTCAGATGGCCGCAGCTACATCCTGGGTACAAAATTGTTTTAGCATTGATATTAGTAGACAGGTTTTCGGTCTTGAGAATCTTTCATCTTAGAATATCCTTCCCTCTTTACTGATCCCAAACCTCAAATTTTGATAAACCCAATCCATGGCTCTCGTACTAGAAAGATTAAATGCAGTTTTACAACTTTGTCAGCCAGTAGAAAGGAAGAGAAGAGAATTTGGCAAATCTTTATGTTAGTAGACATAAGTATAGCCTAATGTGAAAATCTACGCTAACTGAAGAGTCTGCTGCATCTAGTGAGTGTATCACTGGGGTTCGTCGAAATTTGTGCGTCCTTGCGTCCGATTTCTCTGCATAGTGTAGCAACGCCTATATCCTAGGTGCATGGTGCCAAGTCTGCCTACTCAAAGATTCCAAGTCTGTGACTCGTTACCACTTGGAGGGATTAAATCCTTAGTTTCCGCCTTCATATGTTTTGGACATTCTTAGTGAGCTAGTATAGACTATCTCACCACGACAAAATGATATCCGAGGGGAGTGGCCACAATACACTTGCACTATTGCGGTTGCGTAGTGACAGTTTCCACTGAATGAAACATATGCTGTATCGATTATAATGAAGGAGACAGAGCAACGCAACGACACAACGGATAAAGAGAAACAATCATTTTCATTTGGAAGGACAATTATAAAATGGGAAGCTTTCATATTTTTTGAATAATATGATCAGTTCCGTAGCCTACATAACGACGAAATCTATGAGCGATATCATGACCGCCAGGTTGTCGATAAAATCCGGCTCAATAGGTTACGGTGGGTGGGTCACTTAATCCGTATGGGTCAGAATGATCCAGCCCGGAAAATCTATAAGGGCAATATCTATGGTAGAAAAAGAAGACGAGGCAGACCCTGCCTGATATGGAGCGATGGCGTAGGTCAGGACACCAGACAGCTTTTAGGGATATCGAATTGGTGGACCTCGGCGGAAAACCGGGATGTCTGGAGTTCCTTATTAAGGCAGGCCTAGACCGGATACCGGTTGTTGCGCCGTTGAAGATGATCAGATCAACAGGTAATTGCACGCAACTTTGCACTTTATAGTGATCGTTATTCATTACGGACGTAGTATTTATTATACTTGGGATTTTTCATTACATTTTATAAGAAATCAATAAGGGAGGAGCATTTCCCAAGTGACAGTGCCTCGCAATGCCAGCAGAGGGACAACTTGAAACCAAAGGTGCCCGGTATTTCATACTAGAAACCAAACTCTTGCTTGGCCATGTAGCCTTCAATATACAATGTTTTACATAATATATATCCACGTAGGGTCCATTACGGATAAATTTTGAGCTGTAGCTTCTATACATCATCCAAATTTAGTACCATGAGATAGGATTAATGAAAATAGATTGTTGTCTTTCAGGAGTATCTGTTGCTACCGTGAATGGGGTCAACTACTTCCTATCAACTGCGAAGAGCTTACGGGAAACAAATTGGAATCTTTAGGCTATTTACCTCAACCTGAGAATAGGAGTAGATATACAGTTAGTATCGCAAGACATGTGCACTGGGAGAGAAAAACGAATTACTACGGATATAGCAAATGGATATTTATTTTATTAAATATTACAGTAAAGCTAATACGTGTTATGCCAATAGGAAGTCTAATCAACACCCTCTTCCCTGCAAAGCTAGACATCATTTGTGCATGCCGTTGAGTAAATTTTTGGCTAATATCGGTGGAAGACTTCTCCAAATAATAGGAGGATTATATGTTAGCTGCTAAATATTGCGTATACGTTTTTAACGAAGCTTAAGATACATGGGAACTCCCACATTGTTAACAAGATTCACATCTGGTGATTATAAGGACCACCCGATTGTGACGCTATTTTCGTATTTCCATTCCGTGTTGCTGTGGTGCTTAGGGTAACGACCCCCTCTCGAAGAATCTATGCGACCGGATCTGTGACAAACTGGGTACGGCTAGATATTAACTAACACTTCTGATAATTTTCTTCCATTTCTATGCTCATTGGCACCTAGGTACCAATAGCCAGTTTACTGAAATATCCCCAAACGTGGATCTTAATTGGATGTTGAACAGTGTACTGGATTTTTAGTTTTCGGCTTATCTTAAAAACTACCATTGACAAGTACCGATTGATATTCTTTGCGGCCGACTACACATGTTTTTCAGTATGGCTCTCGCTCGGAAACGGTTTCGTCACTGTAGTGTGATATTACTGACCAGACACCATCAGTTTTCATTTTATTATCATCAGGCTAACCGAGATTTTTTTTCGTTTTAGCAAATGACGACACAACGTTTTAGTAGGATTCTGCTTGAATATTTGGGCGATTGCGCTATTCTTGACTTCGGTAGTTCCTGGAGTCTGGAGAGATCCACGTATGTTTGTGGACCGCTTTCCGCGCAAACCAGGTACCTCCAACAACCATTTCGTGTGACACTGCTAATTGAATGATCCGCAGCCCGTTATCATTTGTACTTTGGTGTAAGCTTTGGGGGCCAGCGTAACCCCTGAATACGGGCTCCTTCCCTACTTGGCTGTTAAAGTCCCCAAGTATGATTTTGATATCATATTTGGGGCAGGCTTCGAGGATCCGCTCCTCTGCCTCGTAAAATGTATCCTTCTCCGACTCTGCAGTCTCCTATGTAGGGGCGTGAAGGTTAATGAGGCTTATATTTCTAAATTTGCCTCGCAAGCGCAGAGTGCATAGCCGTTTGCTTATGTTTTCAAAGCCCATAACAGCAGGTTTCATTTTTTGGCTGACTAACTACCTACACATGGTTTTCTGGGTAGCCACTATAATATAATATATGGTGTAGCGACTCTTCTCCAGGAAATCGGTCCCTGTCCAACGCATCTCCTGTAACACTGTTACATGAGCCCTATATTGGGACAGGGTATCTTCTAGCTGCTCAGCAGCTTCATCTCTGTACAGGGAGCGCCCGTTCCATGAGAAAATGCGCAAATCGTTATTCCGTTGTCGTTGCCGGATTCGTCGTTGTATCATCCGTCCAGTCAGAGGCTTCTGTTGTGGCTTCGTAACATCGGTTTTCCGTGTAGGGTTGTCAGCCCTATCCAACCCCCAACCTGGAGGACCAGTTGGTACAATTTGTCCCGTTTTTAGACGCGGGAGACTCGCCTTCATCCTTCTCCGTCTGCAGCTTTTCGTTAAGAAAGTGCTACTAGCGGTCGTCACGTGGAGGTGGTTCCCAGGTTTTATGCTCCATCGTGGATACCAATCCACGTTTCGCTCTGGGACCTATACTACCCTTTGATCGCCACGTTACGAACGTTACAAAGCAACTAAAATCTTACTTGCAACGCGTATTAAAAATTACAAGTAGTAAAAAGATGACATAATTTTATAGGCAACACAAACTTTTTTGATAGCCAATTTGCGTGGATATCTGTAGTCAAAAGTGAAATCTGTGGGAATCCCCCCCTCCCCCACACTGGAGGCGAAATTATGTTACATCGCAAGTGGGAGATGTCATAGTATCCATATCCCATCAAATTTGTGATCCAGCTGTTCTCGAAGAAATTGTCTACTACTGTCAGGCAGGTGACAAAGAACTGACAATAAATGGGTTTTGATAACTTTTTCTTTTGAAAAATACCACCCACTCGCAATTTCAAGTGAGGCTATTGTATTAACTACATATTCGATTTTAGTAACCATTTTGTCTCGAATAATTATCATCGCCAGTGCTCGTATCCTGGCCTACGATATCGCTCCAAATCAGGCAAGGTCTGGTACGTCTTTACCTGATTATCACAGGCAATTTGGTGTTGTTATTCTAGTCCGGAGGAACATACCCACAAGTCTATATTGGACCCATTATATGTTTTGACATCATGAAGGTTGGGAGGTGGTGGCATCTAATTAACATGTAATCAATTTGGACCCGTCTGGAGCGAACCACATTTGTTTGTGCAAACCAGGTACTTTGCCTGTGATATTGCTACTTGAATAATCGGCAGTCCTTTGTAATTGTATGCTGACTATGGGAGCCGACGTACCACCTGAGTTGCAGGCTTCCAGGGTTCATTCCACTGCCTCGTAGAAGGACTCCCTCTGTAGTCTCTTCTGGAGGGGCGTGAACATTACCGAGGGTTTTGTTTCGAAATTTGCCTCGCAAATACAAAATGCATAGTCGGTTGCTTATGTTTCCAAAGCCGATAACTCTGATCACATGGTTTACTGGATGACCGCTATACCGCCTATCCTGCAAGGCAGTGATATTAGACTTATATTGGACAGGGTAACGGTTAACCGCTGAATAGCTTTTGGTCTACATATGGAGCTATACAGTCAGTTCGAACCGACGCCCCTTTTGTGGCTTGGTAACAATTGTTTTCATGTAGGTCTGTCAGCCTACTGAACTCTCAACCTGGAGGACAAGTTGGTAGAGTTTGTCCCGTTTTTACGAGAAGACTCGCCTTCATCTTCCTCCATCTCTAGTTTTTCAGTCAGAAAATACTCCGAGTGATCACCACCTAGAGGTGGAGATAGGATTTGGTAGTAAAGCCTTTCTTAGGTTTTGCGCTTCATATTGCATGCCAATCCACGCTTTCGCGCTGGGTACTATACTTTCCGAAATATCCCAAATAAAATGCTGATCATACCCTGATATGTTGATTGATCTTTTTTTCAATAAATATTTCAATTTTATTGAAAGTTATTATGAAAACTCTGGGGAAATGGAAAGAAATAAACAGGACGATTTGACGGAGTATTTGAGTTTAACGGAAAGTTTCAAGAACCTCTCAACTTGACCGTACATCCAATAGCAAGATTTAGCTTCGTTGAAAATTGCATCACTGACTTGATTTTCCAGATTCCCGCCTGTGTTCGATTTGTGTTCATGAAACAATTGATTTTGATCCTCCATTAAATTTTCATTCAAATATGTATTAAGTTTTTCTTTTTGCAGTTTTTCAGTTTATATGCAGTGCTAATAACTATTTGAACATTGACTCCCTGAGATCAGGGTTTTGCATATAAATCCTGCGTTTTCATATATACCTAAATATGAAAATTGTACTCTTATTTCTTAATTTACGATCTAGATGAATGCAACGATCGTCCATCGATTTTTGCGCAGATGATGCCAACACAACGATCTCCGAATTCTGGTGGAGAATGAAATTAAAGCAATTGTGAAGCTAACGTTCTACTGCGAGACGAAGTTTCATGCTCCTTAATAAACTAAACTAGGTTATACGATTTGATTTCCATTGGAAGTAAGGACCTTCAGAAGAGTACACAGGAATGTTATTTTCATTTCAAAGTAAGCAACAAATTTTATTGTCCATATTGGCTTATTAGAATTTCGGAAGTACGATTCGATTCAAAGGGTTAAGGAGTGAGAATATCATTTTTAACGAGAATAGTGCGCGATGCTGATCTCAAAGGACATTTTGCAGTCGTATTATAGTTGGCCATTTGATAATTAGTTGAAAAAATCTAGAATTCATCTTTGCTAGGATAACAAGTTAAAAAGTTGCCAATCTGTATGTTTTGAGTAATGTGGCAATTTTATTTGTGTAATTTTTCGACATAGGTGCAGGGGGTTCACAGGAGACACCCTAAATTCTCGTGCAAGGTTGTGACTGGTAAAAAACTGCTTTGAATCGAACCATGTTTCCAGGGCTTCATTTCTCCCAATATTGGAGGAATAAATGGTGTTTACTTGAAAATGCAACCTTTATCTGTAAATATATATGTACGCTGGATGCGGATCGCATTCAGATTTCCGTAGTGTTTCATGAAAATATTACATATGGAATTTTTATTACGAATTATGTACGTAACTGTATGTATGTTTTTTTCTTTTTCTATATTGTAAAAGGATTTGAATTGTGAATAAATAGCAACATTTGTTGAGCAATTAAATCTTGAATATTAGTGATGCGTAAGGCATTATGATGGGAGCAGTTTACGATTGCAAGTTTTTCGCATAAGTTTTTTGCGTAATTTCCATTGATGATGGACACATTTTCCCAGCAAGATTTTTTTTATACTAACATGTTTGTTTCTTCCCTGTTCACTAAACTAATTAAACGACAATCTTTTAATTCCAAAATCGGGCAAGGGAGTGGAAGAGTCCACTCTGGCTGTTAATGGTAAGACAACAAGGTAAGTAAGATAAGAATGTGGAATATTGCTTTCCTGGGTTGGGAAATGCTTTCGAGTATTATATAGATACAATGCGGGGTTTTTCTGAGTGATAGCGACTTATCTTAATGTTAATAGACGGCTCTGGAGGTGATTAGTGTACAAATCTCCCCTTAGTGCTCATTAGGTGGTATTGTGGAGAGTATATATGTATCTTTTTCAGCCCAAGATCTCGCGCCGCCTGCTCGATCTGGATGAAGGCAATTTGTACGTCTCGGGTCGTTCTTCCCACGATATCGACATCATGGGAAGAACGACCCGAGATGTATAAACTGCCTTCATCCAGATCGAGCAGGCGGCCATTGGGGCGAGATCTTGGGCTGCACATCAATGAAGGCAAGACAAAGTATATGGTGGCAACGTCATCATCAAAAACCAACCAACCAACAACATCAAACCGCACTGGTCAAACGGGAAGAATAAAGATAGGAGACTACAACTTTCAGACCGTTGATAATTTCTCCTATCTTGGGTGGAAAACCACAACCAATAACAGCTACGATGATGAAATCCGGGCACGGTTGTTGGCAGCCAACAGAGCCTATTTCAGCTTACAAAAACTGTTCCGCTCGAAAGGTCTCACCATAGGGCCAAAGCTTTTACTGTATAAGACATGATCTTGCCAGTCCTCATGTATTCCTCGGAAACTTGGGTTCTTAGCAAGAAGAATTGTGAAGTCTTGGCCGCGTTCGAGAGAAGAATCCTCCGAAGAATTTTTAGCCCCTTTCATGAGGTTAGACGATTTCGTAGCCTACATAACGACGAAATCTATGAGCGATACCATGACCGTCCGGTTATGGATAAAATCCGGCTCAATAGGTTACGGTGGGTGGGTCACTTAATCCGTATGGATGAGGATGATCCAGCCCGGAAAGTCTTTAACTGGGATGCCTAGAGTTTCTTATTAAGGCAGGCCTAGACCGGATACCGGTTGTTGCCCCGTTGATGATGATGATCAAAATGAAAAAAAACGTGTCAAATAAAGGAAACATCTTCTTTTATTCATACATAGCTCGCTTAGATATTTCTAGATCATTTAGACATAGTGAGTGTTACCAGTATCATTTTGAACCGCTTTGCAATTAACCCTTTTTTGAACAAATTTCTAAATCTAATCTAATTTTTTTCGTCGGAAATTAGATTACAGACTACATTTGCAGTAAATTTCTTAAAACTGGTATTGGCCGATATTTAGCCTACAGTGCCTACCGGGGAAACTAAATAATCCCACTAGAGTAATTACGCTTTTAAAATAATTTAAAAAAAGCAGCATAATCCATTTGGTCGCTGCACATGCTATAGAGCGTTAAGGGGTTGAATACAGTATAAAACATACATATTTTTCCAAAAAAAAAACAAATTAAAAAGCATACTTTATCATGTTACTAAATTGATTAAACGGAACAAGGTTTGAGTTTACTTTCTCCCTTTCGTTCTGCGGGCCTCAAATATTGGCCATCATTCATGACCTGATACACATAGTGCATTTCAGGTACGACTGTTATATGTTTATTTCTAGGTAAATTCAGATCCATAAACATCGGCGCGCTTGCTCATCACATTAGAAAGAAAGGTAAAATTTCTTAAGAACGTAGCACCATCTTCAGATACGTGCATTTGTGTGAAATGTGTTTAATGATCATAATAGTTGCTGTTCATCAACTGGAAACTGTGACACCGTGGAACAAATGGAGATATAGTGCTAGCATGAGTCCGCAGTCTTCTTGTGATTCTTTAGTACTAGTTATTTCCTCTATGTGGAAAGTTACTTGATATTTGGTCCACGAAACTCAAGTTTGTTTGGTGCTAACACTTCATAAGAACAGTTCCTTGTTACCATGACGACTGACAAAAAGTTATGTTTTCTACTTTATATTTTTGGACTTTTAACTTTGTTTTCCGTGAAGGATGCTAATTGTGAAACGATGCAGCTTAAATTGATGGATAATATTGGTAGTGGCGTTAAATATGCAAGTCAACTGTTCGGTAAGTACATAAGGATATAAATCTTGTGTTATAGAATTCTAATTCCCCAAATTTCTTGATTTTTTTTTTCAATGATGGTGTCATTTTGTTAGAAATAAAGTCTATATCATTTTTAATACTTTTAATCTAACACGATGAATTGTTTAGACCAGTAAGAGTTTTCCTCACCTTTCTTGAGTTCTGTCTTTGAATTATTTTTACTTATCTCCCTTGTGGATCTTCATACATATCCCTGTTTTCCACTTCGCCCGATGTTGCAATATGTCGAGGCGGTGGATGGGATTCAAGTTCACAATATCAGTATCGACGAATGCTATTGCCAACATTTTGTTCCGGCTTGTACATTTCTCTAAGCTTCATTTATTGTCGAGATCCGAACTGCTATTTTAAGGTATTTTTGCATGGGGAGACTCCAGAATGCCATGTGACTCTACTAGAAAGAGTTTCTTGATCTTATAAATCATATATGGTTATCATTTACCGTTTGGTGGAGTATAGCGTGTCAACTACTCCTACGCGCCTTCGTCCGCGGTTACCTGAGATGCACTTCCTAAGGTACCCACATTCCTCCTCTATGTCGGACATCTTCGGAGAGTGGATTGCACTGCATGGTGTAGCTGGCAATGCAATTGTCGCCCATCCTTAATGTGTGACCTGTCCGCAGCCACTTCCGCCTTCCGATCACCTCAAGTCTGTGCGCCGACTAAGTTCTTTGTTTTAATAGTATCAGGCCAGCGTACTCCAACGATACAACGCAGACAGGTCTCGACGAATGCTTGGAGCCTTCGAGTGACAGTGGGGGGTCAATTTCCATTTACTACTTCCATATAGAAACGCAAAAATAACACTACCATAAAACAATCTTAACTTCATTTTGATGTCGAGATAACTATATTTCTAGATTTCAGACAACGCAGCGAAAGCGAATCTAGCGCTGCTAATGCGTCGGTAACATTCAGTTCGGTGCTTAGTTGAGATGTTTCAGGAAAGATGTCATTGAGTTTTTCCATGTCCTCCGGACAAGGCAGTATGAAGAACGTCACCGATAACCAGAAGAAATAATATAGGTGACAAGATCAACTCTGGCGGAAAAATCTCCTTTAAGGTTTTACCTATGTCGCTCTGATAATAGTTGTTAGTTATTACTTTATCCCTCATTCCTGCATAGAGCACGCCAGATATTCTCACACTCATATATTCACGCTGTCGGAAACCTTTTTGAAATGGATAAAGAACAGGCGAAGCGAAACTCCGCGTACTCTTTCAGAATGATTCTCAGGCTGTTGAAGCGGCGAATCCTAGAGAATCCAGAGTGGAAACCAGCTTGCGAGATGTTCTTTGATGCGTTCCATGATTATTTTAGCTGCTATCTTTGCGATGATTGGGAGCACGCAGACACCCCTCCAATAGACTCGCCACCTTATTTTCACTAATGACGGAAATCACGTCTAACAAAAATTTCAGTAGATCGGCAACTGACAGTTACTCATAAAAATATAAAAGTGTCAAAATTAGTTTTCCATGAGAAATGCTAAGGAGGACGTTGAAATATTGTTTCGTGGCTTGTTGCACAAATAACTTCACAAAAAAACCGCAGACCGCTTTTTTAGCGGTTCCGAAAGGAGATAGATATTCGGAACAAGTGGATCGCCATCGTCCGACGGAATCCAGTTTCTTTGGAGTCAGGTTTATTTTAATGTGAGTTAACATTTTTTAAGTGTTAACTCCAATCTAATTGATAATATTCGACTGCGTTAGAATTTTGTGCTACTATTATTTAAATCGAAGTCGCACGAAAAGAGAAGTTCGAAGGTTCGAATCCCGCTCAGTCTAAATCCCTTTTTTTTGCGGCCTGTGAATCCTTCAGAAACGTACGTCATATCGCCGCCCAGGTAAAGATACGAGCGAAGGTTCTTATGCATCTGTGTTTGGGGATTATTTCCGCCAAAGCCGTATAAACATTGCCCTTGCACACTGTACTCCCCCACTGCATTGTCTCTATAATTTTTGCGCTGGTACATGAAAATCAATGCATTAATTTAATTTCTCATACTTGTAAAATGGAAAATATGTTTGAAGCAATCGATGGAGATGGATATTGATCAACATTATAACAATATTATTCTACTTAGTATAATTAACAAGCAGTAAACAACACATTGAACTTTCCGTTTTGACACCTTTCTTGTCGGAGACACTGTACTTGCCTGAATTTTCTATATAGCTTGTTACCATTGCCACCGAAACGTAAGGTGAATTGAAGGAGTATCCTTTCACGCAACAATTTCCCACTATCCTGTTAAAAACTGATTGATTACTTAAAAAGTAACAAGTAACAGACTTTACACCGAATGCTTTCACGTAGATAAGATTCAAATTGCTCGCTCCGTGACGTCACATGAAATGTCAGCCAATTATCGCGTTTTCTTTTCCACTTTGCGAGAATTCAATTTTTAAATCATTATAATTAATAAATGAGCGTTCTGAATTGTTTTTGTTTTTAACGGATATGGTAATTGGGCAAGTCAAACTACTATTTCGCTGTAAAAAAAATATATAGTCATCGTCTAATGCGGGGAGTCTATTGTCACACTCAAAACGGGTCTGGGAGCACGATACCCCTCAAATTGCCACGCTCAAAATGGATATCCTTCTTGGGATCTCCCCTTCCTCCGCTCTCTGGGAAAGGTATTAGTAGAAGCAGCGGATCTGCAGTAACTGGAGGTGCAGCGATAAATAATTCTGCGGGGAAACCGTCAAGCCCAGCGGTTTTACACCGTTTGAGTGCATTGCTGATCGAAATGACTTCATTTCTCTTGGAAGGAATAGTCCGTAACGGTGACTTACCATCCACAAGAGGAGGAACCTTGCTCATCTTGGATGAAGAGTCGACTGCTAACGTTCTTCACAGGATCATCAGAAGATTTGCGAACACATGCAAATTCTTATTGTTTTGTTCCATTGCGTATGGGTGGGTGCAATTTATACCTCTTGCCAGGTTCAGCGGTCTCTGTGTGCGCTGGGACGGCCTTTGCCGAGTTAAAGACGATCAGGAACTTTACCTTACCCTAACTTACCCAATCGGTTCTTATATACTTTTCTCCCCCTCATGAAATTACAAAAGGATGTGGTCTAAAGAATCGCCATGAATCATCCCAGACTGTGACCTATGCGGATGATAAAAACATACTCGCGCGTTCGCCGAAACTTGACGAAGCAGCAGGACTAAAAATAAACGAAGAGAAAACGAGGAAATGGAACACAACCCTAAACGATTACGATTCGAAGAAATCAATAGTTTTGTATTAAATTCTAAAAAAATAAAAATGTACTCAGGAAAACAAAGTTTACAATATGTCACTATCAATGCTTCCGGACTTCGAGTCCTCAGGAGAATTTTAGACTTACTGAGGGTGAACGATAAATGGCTCCTGAGATAAAACAGTAAAGTGTACCTATTATAAGATGAACAAGAAGTCGTCATCCATATTAAGGTTGAGCAGGTCATGCAGGTATCAAAAGAATTTGCAGGCGCTTACTCAAAAAGAAGGAAGGTAAACGATCACCTGGAAATCACCGGAACAAATGGGAGGATTGAGTGGACAACTCAAGTTACACACTGTTCGGTTTTCGAAATTGGGCGGCACGCACGATCAACCGAGAAGAATGAAGACGAAGAATTCGGGAAACTAAGAACCGACATCGGGCTGTACCGCCATCATCATCGTCATCATCAACGGCGCAACAACCGGTATCCGGTCTAGTAAGGAAGGAACTCCAGACATCCCGGTTTTGCGCCGAGGTCCACCAATTCGATAGCCCTAAAAGTTGTCTGGCGTTTTGGTCTACGCCATCACTCCATCTTAGGCAGGGTCTGCCTCGTCTTTTTTTCTACCATAGATATTGCCCTTATAGACTTTCCGGGCTGGATCATCCTCATCCATACGGATTAAGTGACCCGCCCACCGTAACCTATTGAGCCGGATTTTATCCACAACCGGACGGTCAAGGTATCGCTCATAGATTTTGTCGTTATGTAGGCTACGGAATCGTCCATCCTCATGTAGGAACCAAAAATTCTTCGGAGGATTCTTCTCTCGAACGCGGCCAAGAGTTTGCAATTTTTCTTGCTAAGAACCCAAGTTTCCGAGGAATACAAAAGGACTGGCAAGATCATTGTCTTGTACAGTAAGAGCTTTGACCCTATGGTGAGACGTTTCGAGCGGAACAGTTTTTGTAAGCTGAAATAGACTCTGTTGGCTGGCAACAACCGTGCGCGGATTTCATCACAGTAGCTGTTATTGGTTGTGATTTTCCACCCTAGATAGGAGAAATTGTCAACGGTCTCAAAGTTGTATTCTACTATCCTTATTCTTCCTGTTTGACCAGTGCGGTTTGATGTTGTTGGTTGGTTGGTTTTCGGTGGTGACGTTGCCACCATATATTTTGTCTTGCCTTCATTGATGTGCAGTCCAAGATCTCGCCCCAATGGCCGCCTGCTCGATCTGGATGAAGGCAGTTTGTACGTCTCGGATCATTCTTCCCATGATGTCGATATCGTCAGCATAGGCCAGTCGAACTTAAAGAGGATCGCACCTCTTGCATTTACCTCAGCATCACGGATGACTTTCTCCATGGCCAGGTTAAAGAGGACGTATGAGAGGGCGTCCCCTTGTCGTAGACCGCTGT
Organism: Hermetia illucens; assembly: GCF_905115235.1. Taxonomy (NCBI): domain Eukaryota; kingdom Metazoa; phylum Arthropoda; class Insecta; order Diptera; family Stratiomyidae; genus Hermetia; species Hermetia illucens. The sequence continues at coordinate 110,090,307 of NC_051852.1, read as the reverse complement.
ACCGCCATAGAAGAATCTAAAGAATAAGTAATATTGTTATTTAAATGGTAAATCTGAATATTGTCACTGATGCCACTTTCCCCAAGCAAATAATGAGAAAATATGGCCTTATTGGTCATAACAATAACGTTGTAAGACTTGCATATTATCATCTCATTCAATGCTTATTGTTAGAATTTTCGAGTAAAAAGCTCATCATAGCATCAATTACATAGCATTCAACTGGCTTACAATGTTTGTCGGCCTAGCTCAACCTTAAAGTACATTACAATGAGCAAAAGATTTCATACTAAGGACTAAAAGTCAAGTATTTTCTAAGAGGATTTCGCTGGCTGTTTTTGGTATGAAATAGAAGGATCCCGTATTTTCTGGAAGGTATTATCAATAACATTTCACTGGACCGAGAAACATTCCTGGAAAGGGGATAGTAGTGCTGTCGTCGGAATGGAGGGAGATTATCAATTAGTCACATACCACGCTCGTGAGCTGTGCTCCCATTTGCTTGCAGAACTTGTGACCTCTTTATGTTCACTAATATTCTATCTGAATACTGTAAAATGAACAATTTGCTTATAATTGTCAGGTATTAACACAGCCAGTGATATTGCGAACTTGGTATCTAAAGCGTTCGCTCCATCTACTCAGCCACAGAAAACTAGCACTTCTAGTTCCTCTGGCAATTTCGAAGCCAAGTCCAATGATCCAACCCAACTCTTCTATAGAATTTTACAACTATTTGGAATGGATAGCACCAAAATTAAAGCAATGACCTTAAACGGAATGATATTCATTGCTCAAATGGTAAATATCTCTTTTTCTGAATTATCTTTTGCATAACGTTTATCTGTTCTTATGAAATGTATATTTTTCCCAAAATTACAGGTAGGAAATTTTTTAACTCCATTCAAATCCGATGAGCTGCATTCTGTCGACGTGCCTGAAAGTTCGGGTTACTCAGACTTTCCCAACACAACTCGTTCAGTGCGAGAAGGGACGCCATTCGGCTGGACAATCACAGATCATCACAGAAAATTGCCATCGCTTATGGCTGGAGCTCAGGACAACAAACTTTTGGAATATTTAGTAGAACCCATAAGCACTATGCAGCAGAGTACGACTGATGGCGAATGCATAAAGCTTTTATTATGTAAAACTGCTCCTTTCGTGTGGAGAATGCAGGATGCTGTTATGAAGAGCATACAAGGTCAAGCGGACGAAGATCGTCAGCAAACGGATGGCTCACCTTTTAATATTTTATCTGTGTGGAAGGAGTATAAGCAGCATAGTAAATTTTGTCAGCGCAGATATTCGCACTGTAATGTGACTTCCATTCAAGGTGTCTAGAGCGAATCTTTAAGTAACATATTCTTCCAAATTTATTTTTAATATTTATTAATGATTCTATAATAAGAGTTTCAATTTAAGAATTGCAAGGCATATTTTAACCAAGTAATTCCACAGATTTGCATAGTAGAGGTAAAATTTATACAATTCCATAACAGCTTATAACGTTAGGTTCCATACCAATAAGTTAAGTTCATGAAAGACAAGCTTGGTGATCATAAATAAAAAAGTCGAACGAACTGTCCTCTAATTAATTGGAGTACCAAAGATTCCATCCAATGCCTACCTGAACCACCTCAAAAGATACTATTCTTCCAGCTACCCGTAGGAATCGCATTGAAAAAAAAATACTGAACGAGATCACGCTTACCTTCACTTGCGTATTGCGTCTGCATCTACTTGCAGATTTTAAGAGTCCCGATATCCTAAGCTCAACACAACCCACTTTCATGATTCTATTTTTCTAACCAGATGGTAGACATTTGCAGCTTGCCGGAGAATGTTGATAGGCATTTGCCCGTCATTAAGTTATTCTTTTCTCTGCCGCAAGTCTTATCGTCCGCCACGTCCTGAAAAGACGCTATAAGACCTGGTTGACAACTAAAATTTGGAAGTAGATCGACAATTGAAGTTGACAAGCGGGAATTTATTATTGTGTTAGTCAGGGAAGTAGAAGCTGCCGCAAATAATGACTGATTGCGAGCCGCTCGATCGCCCGTTTTGGGGATCAAGCTTAATCGCTGACATGTTGACACGGACTTCTCCTTAAAAAAAATGAAATCATCTCGGTCAAGAATTGTAAGTCTTAGGCAGCAAACTTGACCAAGCAGGCCAGTCTATTTCATATCTAGTCGATTTTGGGGTTGCAAAAGCAATACCACGCCAATGTACAATGGCACATGTAGTTTACGAACTAGCGTCAGACCACTCTCCCGTAATCATCACGGTGTAAAATAAACCAAAGCACAATAATTCTCAACCTGGGCTGGCGAACAAATCCGCAAATAGACGAATATTCAAAAAGGATTTCAACAATAATCTTTCGCTAAACCGTCGATTCAGGAGGAAATCTGACATCGTCGAGGCGGTTGAACGTTTCAACAAAATTATAATGGAATCCGCCTCCATAGCAACACCAAATACTCCGACCGACAATTTTAAAGGTTTTGCGGGACAAAAGGCGAGCACAACGGGAATAGCAAATATATAGGTCTCCTCGTCTGCCCGCAAGAACCAGACTCAATGAAACCATAAAACAGCTTAAATAGGCGCTTATGTATGGTAGAATCAGGAGTCTGATTTTCTGAGTCCAGTGACTATTCATTGTAAAAAACAGTTAAAACGATTAATAGGCTAACGTTCAGATAGTCCCCGCTAAAAACTGCCGCAAGAAATTGAGCTAAAAGTAATGAGGACGAAGCCAAAACATTCGAAACCCACTTGGAAGGAGCATTTCGAACAATCGATGTCCAAATGTCATTTAAACTTCTCAGATTTCCAATTAGCATCAAGCCGAGCCATTTGCAAAATTTCTGAAAGTTGTTGAAAACATCATTAAAGAAAAAGTCAATCCTAGAAAACCTTCAGAGTATGCACAACAGGTAAGTCATCAAGGGTACCATGAAGGAACAGGAAGCTGGCCAGAATGAGAATAGAGGCACGAAAACTCTTCAACCTGGCAAAACAAACCGGGGACTGGCAAAGGTACAAAAATGCACTGACTGCGTATAGCAAAGCGATCAGGGAAGCAAATCAGAAACAGAAACAGAAGCAACCAGGCTTTACAAGGCTATAGCCAAAGACGAGGGAATATCCTCTGTCTGTTTGAAGAAGGAAGATGGGACATTTACCGAGAATGAGGAGGACAGGGTACACCTGCTTCTCAAAACTCATTTCCCGGGGTCCTGCCCCACGGTGGCAGGCGACAACATTCTGCCTGACACCCCAACAACGAATAAAAGGAGAAGAAAGGAGAACTGGAAACTGACAAAAGAGGTATGCTCAGAAGCTAGGCTAAGGTGGGTAGTGGAAACTTTTACCCCATTGAAATCTGCCGAAGTAGATGGCATTTTCCCAACACTAATCCAGAGAGGCGTAGGAATTATCTTAGAGTCTCTTCTGAGGGTGATAAGGGGGAGCATAGCACTGGGATACATACCAATGGCATGGAGACGGGCAAAAGTGGTCTTTATTCCGAAAGCAGGTAACTTTCTAACTAAGTCTTTCAGACCAATTTGCCTAACATCGTTCGTACTCAAAACGGTAGACAAGGTCATACACAACTATATTAGAACTAAAGTTCTGCAGCGTAATCCCCTACATCACTGTCAACACGCTTACCGGGCAGGATGGTCAACTGAAACTGTTCTATATCAGCTGACGGATGTACTACGGGATGCCATCGAAACAAAAGAAATAGCACGGTGTGCGTTTTTGGATATCGAAGGAGCATTCGACAACACATCACATACAGAGATACAAGATGCTCTGAGCCGCAAAAGAGTGGGAAACACCCTGGCATTCTGGATGGGCAAAATGCTAGAAAGCAGGCAAATAGAAGTACCGACAGGTACAAATTCTATTGTCATGAACACTACTCAAGGTTGTCCACAGGGCGGGGTACTATCGCCGCTGATGTGGAGTATGGTAGTGGACGAACTCCTGGACGTGCTAACAAATACTGGAATACAATTCCAGGGTTACGCGGACGATATAGTTTTAATCTGTAGGGGCAAATATGAAGAGACCCTATGTGATAGAATCCAAACTGGTCTAAGGGTTACTAGTGCCTGGTGCAGGAAGGTGGAACTGCGGATCAATCCAGCCAAAACCACCATAGTATCATTCACTAGGTGGCGTAAGCTTGATCGCTTGAGAGCCATAAGATTACATGATATGCAGGTGAAAGGAGAAACAAAGGTCAAATATGTGGGAATTACGCTAGACCAAAAATTACTCTAGAAGACACATGTCGGAAACACTTGTCGGTAAGCCACGAGGGCTTTGATGACTTGTAGGTCCATAGTAGGAAAAAAATGAGGTTGCAGCCCGAAGATACTACTTTGGATATATATTTCAATAGTAAGACCAATGATTACCTACGGATCGGTAATCTGGGCAGAAAGAACCGAGCTCAGCACACAAGCCAGGAAGTTACACAAGCTCCAAAGACTGACTTGCGTATGTATCAGTGGGGCAATGAGAACATGCCCAACGGCATCCCTGGAGGTCCTTCTGGGATTAACCCCTCTCCATCTGCACATACAGATGAAGGCAAGGAGGGCAATATTCAGGATGACCGAGAGTATGAGGGGGGGGGGGGCTGCCTAAACCGAAGGAAGATTGATATTCTTTCTAGGTTAATAAGAAGTTTGAAACACGTTGGAGTAACAAGTCGAACTGGGAGAGCGTGGCTGCGACATACGGCTTAAACCAGCAACTGATTACTTGGTAGACTGTCGGATTCCTCACAGCAGAGAGAGCGGGTGCCGGTGCCATTGGTCCAAGGAAAATGTACTTCGAGCCAATGAGCAGGTACACTAGCATATTCCAGGCGGAAATATACGCCATAGACAGATGTGCCTCCTTTAATCTCCGAAGGAACTACAGGGGGCAGAACATTGCTATTTTCACTTACAGCCAAGCAACGATCAAGACACCTAGGTCCAACCAGGTGAACTCTAAACTGGTATGGGAATGCCTTGAGAGGCTGAATACACTCGGCTCGTCCAACAAGGTCTGGATATTTTGGGTTCCAGGCCATGCTGGGTTGGAACCCAAAGTATACTGGGTGGGCCTACCAGGGATGGAGCAGTTCAGGGTGCTTATTGGGGGATAGGAACCCATGCGCAAAAAGGCTTGCTTAAACCTCACCAAAAAGAACCTGCGAATCATAGTGGTACCATATTGAAACAGCTCCCAGTGAAAGTTGTGCTATACCTTCAATGCAATCTTGGGAAGCGGATATTTCCGAAATTGTTGGAAGACTGCCATTGCCGCAATGATTTTAAAACCTGGAAAGGATGCCACTCAAATCAAATCGTAAAAACCGATGAGTCTTCTTCCCTACTACTACTGCAGAAGCTACTGCCAATAGCCAGCACAGTACAATAGAACAAGTCCACTGGATTGTATCAGAAATAAACAATGTTCTTGAAGGAAGAAGATATTGCACAGCAGTACGCCTAGATGTGGAGCAAACATTCGACGAGGTTAGGTACGCAGGTCCTATTAATAAAATCAAACGACTACTTTTTGGTTGTTTCCATAATCTATTAATATCGCATTTAATGAAACGCAGATTTCAAGTAAAATACATTCAACATACCGGTAAATTCTTAGAATCTGAGATATTTTCCAGTCGGTGGAGGAAAGGGATGATCGTTAAGATTTCGAAAAAACACACCAATCTTGAATGTGATCATTGTAGGGATACTTGCGTACTTCTTACCATCGCAAAGATAGTAGCTAGAGTTCTCCTGGAATACATCAAATAACGCCCCGAAAGCAGACTGGTTTCCATTCTGTATCCTATTGCACTGACCACACCACCCTTCGGAAAATTCTGGAACGGTGAGAGGAGTTTAGATTCCTGTACCTGGAATGCTTTATGCAGGACGAATGTTACGATGTTACAGTGTCGTCATATTTACCCCTACAGCTTAATGCAATATCATCAGCGTAACGCTGGACCTATAATTTTGTAAGCTCATCAAATACCACACTCTACACTAACGGTGATTGGATCGAAGTAACATTTCGGAGAAATTTTAAGTCGAAAGCGGAGTCCGCCAGAGTTGCATCTTGCCAACAATAATTATTCTTCTCGTTATTGCTGATATTCTCCATGCTGCCTTGGCGCCTTGTTGTGGAGGGGTTCAGTGGAAATCGAGTCATGCGGCCTTGGGCAAATAGTTCTCGAATTGGAAAAGGAAGCATACAAAGTCGGACTGAAAGCAAACAAAACCAAGTTTCTCACTTCAGGCGCTCTACTGGGAAGTGTTTTTTTCTGCCAAATTTGATGGCGCCCTATGTATGAACTGAGCTAAATCCGTCTGTTTTGTTCAAAATCTGGAAATTCAAATACCTCAACATCCAACACCACTTTGATTTAAGTATGTATGACGTCAATTTAAATTATAGTAATGGCAATTAACCAGTGCACCAAAATTAGTAGGGCGAATATTTAGTTAGGATGAATGATAACAGATGACTTGTCAATTTCAATGTCAATAAGGAAATCCTGTAAAAGAAGCAAAGTAGTTTTCTAGAAAGTATTCGCATGCGTTTCGGGAATGTTCCGGGAGGTGTAAAAAGATCCCGAGGTCTGCCCACGGAGTTAGTCTAGCTCCAGTGATACAGATCCACGGGAATAGTATGTGTAATTCTAACGGGTGTTGTGAATTACGTGTACGGATTCCGATTATGGAAGTCTCGGGGTTTCAAGTAAAAGGGTCTTTGGAAGTCCCACGTTATTACGTAAACTAGTCCGAATATGGAAGTCTCGGTATCCAAGTGGATATCTACGTAGAGCAAGTACGTAACAATTGGTGACAGCGGTGGGCTACATAATTAAACTCGAGAGTTTGAAAGTAGAGCAGCTGAAAAGGAAGCTAGCTATCAGCGTTAGAGCTTCTTACGGCGAGGACTAAAGTAGAATTATACAAAAGAAGTTTTGGGATCGCGAGGTGGTAAAGTTGAAGAACGTGAATTCCAATATGAGTTTAATCCGATTATCGAGAGTCACGAAGAAGCAGCTGGAACGTCTGGAATAAATTATAAGAATGTGGCAATCTTACTGCAACTTTTATCCAATATGGAAAGACGATGGGAAGAAATAGCCAATCGACCGGAAAAAGCTATACCATCTCTTAAGGAAGATATAAGTCACCACGTAGAAGAGTTTAAGAGCGGTGTGGAAATTACGAGAAGGAGTTAACTGAAAAACGAAAGAAAAGCATTCTAAAAGTAGGAATAGAATAGAAGGTATAAAGCGTATGGAGGACGGCTTCAGGAAAGTTATGAAGAGTCAAGAAGGAACTGTAGAGTGGGAGGAAGAAAAGCCAGTGTATCAAGAAGTGAACAGAAAAAAAAAAATAACGTGAGATGAGAACGCCAGTGAGACTTCATTCGCGATTTGAAGAAGAGAGCATCCGAGAAGCTGAAAAATGGCAGAAGGAAGTTGCCAGGTTGCATGAGGATGCGGTGAGGATATTCGAAAGCTACAAGAAGCGATCAGACATGAGGTGAGTAGAGAGGAGGAGCGGCGCTACCAAGAGGCACTAGATCATAGAGAGGAGGCCATAAGTGAAGGTCTAAAATGGCAAGAGAAAGCCATGCGACACACTACGAAGGAAGAAATTTGTAAGCAGAATGGGCATACCTGGCAGGACAATGCAAAGCCGGTGGAGATGTAAGACTGACTAGGCTGACCCTGACGACAGCGCGGCCAGATAAAAGCAGCAGGATCACTCTCGAGACCATTCAACATCAACAACGGTTTAAGACAAAGGGATATCATGCGTCCTCGTTAACCTGGCCTTGGAGAAAGTGATTCGCGATGCAGATGTAAATGCAAAAGGCACCATCCTCTTCAAGTCCACCCAACTACAGGCTTACGCTGACGATATTGACATCATGGGAAAAACAACCCGAGATGTACAGTCTACTTTCATTAAGATCGAGCAGGCGGTGCGAGATCTTGGGCTGCGCATTAAGGAACGCAAGACGAAGTACATGGTGGCAACGTTAGCGTCAAAAAGCAAAGAAGGAACAACATCAAATCGCACTGGCCAAACGAAAACAATGAGATGGGAGACTACAATTTTGAGACCGTTGAAAATTTCTCAGCTATGACGATGAAATTCGCGCACGGTTGTCGGCTGCCAACAGAGCCTATTTCAGCATACAAAAATTGTTCTTCCCGAAACGTCTCACCATAGGGACAAAGCTCTTACTATACAAGACTATGATCTTGCCAGTCCTTATGTATTTCTCGGAGACTTGGGTTCTTAGCAAAAAAAACTACAAACTCTTGGCCGCGTTCGAGAGATGAATCCTCCGAAGAACTTTGGACCCCCTACATGAGGATGAACAATTCCATAGCCTACATAACGACGAAATCTATGAGCGATACTACGACCGTCTGGTTCTAGATAAAATCCGGTTCAACAGTTTAAAGTGGGCGAGTCGCCTGATCCGTATGGATGAGGTTGATCCAGCCCGGAAAGTCTATAAGGGTAATATCTATGGTTGAAAAAGATGACGAGGCATACCCTGCCTGAGATGGAGCGATGGCGTAGGTCAGGACGCCAGACACCTTTTAGGGATACCGAATTGATGGACCTCGGCGCAAAACCGGGGTGTCTGTAGTTTCTTATTAACGCAGGTGTAGACTGGATGCCGGTTGTTGCGCCGTTGATGATGGATGGCAATTAGCCAAATTATATAACAGTAGGGCGAATATTTAGTTAGGAGGAATAATAACATATGACTTTAATGCCGCTAATAAAATCCAGTGATAAGGATCCAAGGGGATAGTGTGTGTAATTTGAACCGGTGTCGCGAATTACATGTACGGATTCCGATTACGGAAGTCTCGGGGTTTCAAGTAAAGGGAAGTCGCACATTATTACGTAAACTAGTCCGACTACGAAAATCTCGGTATCCAAGTGCATATCTATATAAAGCGAGCACGTAACAGAACATATTTATACATAAATAGATACGCAAGGTTTTCTGATGGTATTTCCTGTTGGAATTATAACGCACTCCGCAATTTGATAAAAGATTAACTAAAATTGCATATGTGTGAATTTCCGACCTCTAAATCTAATATCAAGTTTTGGATAATTAAATTATATTGAATAAAGTCGATTATTATTTTTGATTATTCGAATCATCTTCAATCACTTTTCAAATTGCGTATTGCATCCATTCTGGCCACATCCAAGTCTCAATTTGCTCTTTCTTCTATACAATGTTCCGAAAGTGAATACTTTCCCGACTCTCCCTGCCGTTCGGCATATTGTTTACATTTTTGACATTGGTTGTGTTTTGACATATATGTCTAGTTGGCTATATCTTTAGTTGCTAGCTCCGCTGTCAAATATTTGAGTTTGCGCATTTCGCTCCCCCGGCAATTCATTCATAAAAAATGGTCGCAACCGGTCATCAATTCGCTTCATATTTACGCCGCATGGTGAGCTTGACATATTTTATTTTATTTTCGTTTACTGCGCTGATGCCGCCAAATTTTGGGTACGAACGCCTTCCCGGCGTTCATTCAGTAGAAATGGGACGCCGGTATTTCGCAAATCGGTTATGTCATTGTTTTCCCCCTGCCCCCAGCAAGCGAGGGGGTTGATTGCAGCACAGAACATCTGTTGTATGTTTGGTTTTTAGATGTCACTTCGCCCATCCAGTAGGGTCTCGATATCTTGGGCACTGCGTGAGATAAGGATTCATGTATTTGGTTGACCTCCGCGACGCATTCTGCCGTCCAAGGATAGGATATTGGCCATGGTTCAAAGGAACGAGATTTTCCTTTTTAAATTCAACGTTAGTTTGGCTACATTGTGGTATGCGGTAGGACTATAAAACGTCGTGCGACGTGCAACTTCGCGGTCAATGTTCGAGTGGATTCCGCCGGTGGATGGTCGGCCTGTTCAGTGATTCGTCCATTAGCGTGCATTCTCGCTGCAGAAAGGCTTTGCGGTAAAAACTAGCAACATTGACAGTGAACCTTGAGTGTTGAGTGATCCCCAAAAGCGGAGAATTGGAGATGGATCCGATGCAAGTGGAAGTGAAGGACATCGACAAGCTCTTGCAACTGGACGCGTATCTGAAACCTTTTGAACGGGAAATACGAAGAAGGTAAGTTGGTAAACTGAGTAGACCGTTTTCTATGCATACCCGGAAGTTTTTAACCCCTGCCCTTCACGACTGCGTACAATGTCACTTGAAGGTCAACTCATATGCGGTACTTTCGGAATGCTGCGTACCGGTAAATAATTATCTAGCGCATCAAGTGCTTCGTATGATTTGAGATCTAACAATTAGTGCCCCGCGAAAGAGTCCGCAAAAACGATTTGTTGATCATGATTTTTATATGTGCATCCATTATTATGCACATGCGCTTATGGACATTGTAACCATCTCCGAGATTTGATAACACCAGAAAGATGCAATGCGGTGTATCTTTATCAGGTGAATGTTTATCTATAAATCTTTATTTGACACCTCCTCGATGTTACCGATCTCAGAAAGACTCGTAGGTGCATAGTTTGATTTTTTGGACCTGGTAGTTTGCAATTTTCGTTGACATTGTAGACGTTACGTGATGCGAATATAACAGTTCTACGCATCAACATTTACTTGAATGCTGTTTATTGATGTTTTTCCTCGATTTTGTCTAAGAAACGACAAATCGGCTCCCACCAAACTTTCTTTTTCGATGGATTGCTCATCTACATAAGCCTGATCAGACCGAATGGTACCAAAAATTCCATTGACTTTAATATGTTGCTGGGACTGGGTCGTTTTCTAATTCTATTAATAACATGAAAGAGATTTTATCGAATTGGGGGACATGTATATAGAAGACCCGGTGATAACAGCTACATTTCTGTCCTAAATATATTCACAGTCGGCATGGGCCTAGATCATTCTCGAATAACCATATTGGTTTTGGAAGAGATGTTAAATAAAAAACATGATGTAGTTAGATTATCTAATCGAGCTCAGAACTCGCCGCAAAATCAATTCGGTTCTACTGCTGGACAGAGAATATCGAATAAGATTAGCTGCACTTTAATGAAGAGTAGATTTAATAGTCGTTTTTTGAATGTGCTGTCATATACCGACCGTATGTCTCTGGTTGCCGATGGTCTTGGCGTAAATTTGAACCAGTGAACAGTTTTCAGTTCCGTGGAAGGTTTCCCAAAAACTGCGTGTTCGCGGCATTTTGAGGGTGAATTTACCTTTAGGTACAGTGTCAAAGGTCAAAGTTGTCGGCGTTAAAAATCGAAGTGAAAAAGAAATGGCATTGACGATGAGAGTAGGATTGTGGCACTTTGTTAAGTGTGATACTCTCAGGGTGGGCTAGCGTTTACAAAAAGCATACCAGGAAAAGTGTTAAGGTGGCTCAAGTGGTTAGAGCGTTAAGCTGTCGTAGCGGAAATTCGCGGATCAAATTTCACTGGTGGCAGAGGGATTTGTTATTGTGAGGGGATGTCGGATACCAGTTGACTCAGCTACTAGAGAGCACCTGACTCAAATCAGGGAAATAATTTCGGGCGAGCGCAATACTGATAACATAGCCTCTTAAGGTATACTGTAGTGTACCGCTACGGTCTGGAATGAAGTGCTCTAACACTTTTCAAGGCGCTGATCCAACATGGATTGCTGCGCCAACGATTATTATTATTATACCAGGAGAATAAGTCGACATTGTAATGTTCGGCGCTTTCATTGCCTACGGGGGATCTTTCCCTGTGCGACAATTGAAGGCGTGCTCCCTGCCGTCGCAAAGACCGTAGCGAAAAGTTAGCTGGAACGCATCGTGAAAGTTTGATTGGCGAAGAATAGACTGGTTTTCCTTCTTAGTCCTCCTTATCAACCCCCGCGGATCATTTTGGAGCAGGATGCGGACTTCAAATCTCTGCTTCACCTGCTCTTCACCGATTTCAAGAAGGCTTTCGACAGCGTGAATAACGAGTCTATCTAGGATACATTATCCAGCAGATGAATTCTACTATGAGAGTGGCAAATGATGGCGCAAGATATCATTTGCTGCATCGAAGTAAAATTTTTGAGGAATTTGAGGTCCAAGCGGAGTCCAATAAGGTTACATTCTGTCGCCGATACTATTCCTTCTTGTATCGTTTTCCATGCTGGTTTTTCCGAATGACATGGATGATTTCATTGGATCGTGGCATTTTTCTTCAAATATATCGAAAAGGCGGATAATGTCTGTTTGGTGTCCACAGAGTAATAGACCTTGACCAAAGAACTTTGGATTTGGGAGGTGTGGCAAGCAGATATGTAGATGTGTTGATTAGAATAACAAATTGGCAACGAGTATGTCACACTTTAAGAAAGCGCGACAGCTCCATTGCTTGCTACATACAATAGAATCTTCTATCCTACACTAGCCGACGAATGGGCCACCCTAAAACATAAGGCTCAGAACGGTAAAGAAGGATGATAGGCTGCTCGGGAAGCGTTGAGGAGAGCTGATGCACATTTCGGTGAACTGGCAACAATAGTTCGCAGTTGTGGTGAACGCACTCTTCGTCATTTAGGGAGTATTGACTACCTTATATTGAGGTTCTTCAGGTTGGGTGGTTATAAGATGGAATAAAAAATTAAACGCATTAAACACAAATTTATTGCCTAAACTCTTGCCTGAAAAAGAGTTTTGTTAGCTAGGGTATCCACTCCACACATCTCTGCCACTATCCTATTTTCTGTTTTAGATCCATTCGTGAATCGTTGCGAGATGACATTAACGACATTGGCAACTATATATATTGTACCGTGTAAGCTTTCACTCACGTTTTTAAAGTGATTACATGTGCTGTCAAAACTCATAAGCTAAGTGCCCTAATCATGTTGGACTTAAGACACATTTTCCCAAACTCGCAACATTCCTTAATATACCCAAGTTGACCACACAATACAAACTTTCGATAAGTTCCTACCATTAGAATAGTAGAGCAAAAGTTTTACCGAAAGTCCAAGCATTGATGGACAGTAGTCTTAAGATTAATATCGTTAAAATTTTTTGATGTCGCGGTGGAAACTTTAAGGTTTTAAATTCAACATAGTGCTATCAATGCGTCTATATATAATGAGAGCCTAATTGGAAGTTGTATAGAGTTGTATGTTATAAATCTCGTATATTCCTATTTCATAGTTCCACAAGTGGTAGTTGCAACAACACTTCCAGGGCAAGGGTAAGGGTACTTTTATGTCATTCGATGTATCATATTAGAACTGTGTAAATAGTATGGGTCTCACCACTAGTTAATGCATTCAATATACAATGTGTGTCGTTAATTCGTTTTTCCTGCGAATCCTTTTTTCGGCAAAAATTTGCCGATCTCCTTGACTTGGTACATGCTGTAGATGTTTGTCCCAATTACGTTTTGTATCTAATATCGCTCCTATGTACCTGGCCTCATCATGAATCACTAGCTGTCCACTGAATGCAGACTTTGGTTAATAAGCCCTGAGATTTGTTGGAATTTTACCATAATAAAAGCTTTGGTACGATTAGCATATTCTGGGCGATTGACCTCTAAATTTTGGCCTAGATTTCATTCCCCCATGCCTTTGCCTTTAGGTCGTAGGTTAGCAAGATAGTGCTGCTACCAACTATATTTAATTTGTTGTTAGTTTCTGTTTAATGCCATTGTTATGTGTTAATATATTATATATGACGGCGCGGTGCTCGAGTCGGTTGAGCATTAGTCTCTCCATCTCATTGCTCCGGATTGCAGTCGTGGTTGGTCATAGATATTTGTGTTTGCCTTTCAGCTGTTTCGCTGCTGTAGACTTATCACTTGGACAACATTAACTGTGGTGATAATGAAACACAGTCTCATTAAAAGTGCGAGAATGAGATTGTGTGGACATCTGATACTCCACAAAGGAATAAACAGGAAATATATTATATTATTACAGTCAGTGTGTTTTTTGTCAAGAACTTGGTCACACAAAAACATCTACCCAGTGCTTGTGTCATTTGTGGAGATCTGCACGCAAAAACTAATTGTAGCAACTGTGGCGGGTCACACACGGGCAACTACAGAGGTTGCCCAGTCTATGCTGAAAATAAGCAAAAATCGCAACTGAAACAACGAATCACATCTGGGGTTGAAGGCTCCAAAAACATAGTTCAAAAACTATGTTTCAGACATTCGAAAAATTTTTTAACACACTATGGAAAAGTTTTTTTTGCTAGGGAATTTAATGCTAAGCGCACTCATTGGGTATTCAGAATGATCACTCTCAAGGGAAGACAGTTGTGGGACGTGCTAGCCTGAGAACTAGACCTGATGTCGTCTCATTTGGGCAGCCCACTTATTGGTCAGTAGATAGACGATATCCCGGACCAGATTGACTTAGGTGTTACTATAAATGTGAGGCGAAAGTTGATAGCGAGCGAGTCGTGCTATGAGCTGTTTTCAGACACTCGCCCGTTATTATAACACTCGCGAGCGTACCTCTTATAACAAGCGATGTAAGTAGGTTAACAACAACTGTTGCTAAAGATAGTCGATCGGATTTAAATTCGGCGATCGTTGTGGCCAGTCGAGCCATTTAAACACATATTCTCCTCTGACGTCATACAACCTCACATTATCACAATACCCCCAATGAACTTTAGCGTTTTCTTAATCAGATCTGGTCTCTCCTGTAACGCGCCATGTCCACTCATGTCCTTATGATCTTCGCCTTAAATGATAACACTCTCCCAGACCTATATAGTAAAATGCCTGTACTTGCTCGCGAAGCTATGCCTTAGTTTCCAATAGCGTTTGATCAACATCGGTTTTTAACCTTAGCGGGGCTCCGTAAACCGCTCTTCACTCAAACTTAACGCACTGTTTCTACACTAATATTAACATAACTGTCTTTTGCAGACTCTGGTGCATTGTAACGGTATTATTTTCTTCTCCAGTCCTAATCGGTCGCACACTTTTGTGCTACGCCACGTCAGATAATTTGAGTGGCGGTCCATTTCGTGTTTGCGGTATTGCATCCAAGCCTTCTTTTATGATGGTTGCCCGATATTTATTGCTATTGCTAATTGATATACCTAACTGCAGAATCTTGACGGTAAGAATGTTCGTCTCCTATTTTTTTTTAATTTTCGCGACCAAATCTGAATTTATTGGTTTCATCGTAAATGAAAATGTAGCAATCGCAAGAACAACTCTTTTTGAGTAAAAAATGCTTGAGAAATATCCAAACAACTTTTTGAGCCAAAAAAGGAAGAAAGCTTGCAAAATAGACTCGAAATTTTGACTAATTAATATTACACATTGGAAACTCACATAAATGATCGACTGTATGCTTTTTATTTTGCTCAGAATTTGCCACTATATTTATAAACGTGATCTATTTCAAGTCTACCACATAAATTGTCATAGATATTTTGTTTTGTTAATCCAATAACGGTTAAAAAAGTTTAAATATGTTCCGACAGTAATCATTCCATCGGACTTGTGAGTCACTGTATATAAATAAGTACACATCTGCAAATCAACACTCCCTTGAAGACCAGAGGTGAATAGATAAATCCCTGTTGAAATTCAATTAAATAATGACCGTGGCCGCACGGCTCTACTCCTCGGCCATGTATCGCCAATCTTCCAAAAAATAGTACAACGTACATAGCTGGTCCGAGTAAAACGGAAGTTGAGCAGACAATGAGAGACTCACAAATCTTCGGACCTAAAAAACAATTGACCAGAGCAAGTCGATCGCTTTATGAAGCCTTTAAGGATCAACGGGAGCAGGAGTTACAAAATTACTTACGAGGACTATCACTCTCTGCATCAACTGATTTATCCCTGGTGAAAGCTACAAGAAACTTGAAGAGACCTGCTAAATGCGAATCGCCACAGAAATCAGTAGTAGTAATGAAGCAAAAGGGTTGGCATTTGCAAAAGCCTTGCATAATGTATTTCTTCCTCATTTGCCGGAGGTGCAGTTAAGGCTTCCGAAAATATCCATGCCTTAACCCAAGAGAAGCTTATTATTTGGAGCCGAACAAGGTACTTAAATCTTTAGAGAACAAGTGAACTCAAAGAAAGCTTCAAGATATGGCCTAATCGCGGGAAAATGTTGAAGGAACTTGCAGGTATCGCAATTACTTATGTGACGCAACTCTACGTCTTGCCTTTTTCCCAAAGGCTTGGAAGGTTTTAGAAGTTACAATGATTCCTAAATGTGGGAAGGACCAAACGCAATTGCATCATACACGTCTGCTACCCACCCTCTCAGAGGTGTCCGAAAAAGCAATTCCTCGGCACCAGTTTGGCTTTCGAGAGAAGCATAGCACAATCGAACAAGTTGAGTGGATCGTCTCTGGGATAAGGAGTGTGAATAGAAAGTATTGCTCAGCGGTCTTTTTGAATGTGGTCCAAGCCTTTGATAGTGTGGCACGAAGGCTTGGTTTTTAAAATAAAGAAGCTACTTCCAGTACAGTTTCGTGGAATTTTTGAGTCTCTTCTCTTAGAACGCAAATTCAGAGTGAAATGCAAAAGCTTCACGTCTCGCAAATACAACATCCAAGATGGAGTCGCACTGGCGAGGAATATTGGATATTCTAATTAACTGTAACTATGATATTTTGTAGAAACCTAAATAAGAGTGAGTTGCAGCTACCTATATCGGAATTTAATCTAGTATTTACAGGTTGTCTGCTAATCCACAGGCTTTCGTAGGGATCCAACAGATTATTTGTTTGTATCTGCTTAAGAATCATGGATAGCCTATTATTTTTCCTAACTGCTTCTCTTACATGTTTTGTGAATCTTGTGGCCACCAATCTTTTAGTTTGTCCCTATATTCTATTGCCCGATGTATTAACAGCACTAGATCCGCTTTCGCTGCGTTGTCTAAAATCTGGAAATGTAGTTATCTCAATATCAAGACAAGTTGAGAATGCTCCGTGCTGGTATTCTTTCTGTGTTGCCATATGGGAGTAGCATATGGACCTGACACCTGTCTGCGTCATATCATCGGAGTACGCTGATCTGATACTATTTCAAACGAGGAACTTGGTTGGTGCACAGGCTTGGTACCCGTAAGTGATATGATCGGAAGATGGAACATAGGTCACGCATTAGGAAAGGACGACAATTCCATTGTTGGCTATGCCATGTAGTGAAATCCACTCCCCCAAGATAGCCGACGAATGGATTGCTCTAAGGGCACTTGGCGGAGAATAGTAAAGAAGGATAACGGGCGTTTTAGAAAGTCCTGGGGGAGGTGAAGCGCATTTCGTTTAACCACGAGCAACGGCATGTAGTTGTGATGTGGTTGATGCGCTATACCCCACCAAGGACTAAACGGCACCCATATCGTCAGTACTATTTTAAAGAGTATGGAGGCAAAGCCATCTCCTTGTTTTAGTTTAGTTCATTTTTTATTCTAACTTGTTCTTTCCAGCGTAGGTCTCAATAGTCCCGCCAGTTTCAGACCGAATCTTAGGTCCAATACTGTTTTACATAATACGATATGATTAGTACAATCGTTCGCTTGCCAGAAATTTCAGTTTTCAAATATGGATATTATATTCCCAGCTTTTCTTCAGGGCTTACGTGACCGAAATTATTTGATTTGTCATAGAACATTCACTCTTGAAGCCGTTTGTCAATAGTTTTTGCTAACACTTTCTTGGACGTGCACTGCAAGGATATTCAGCTGTAGTTTTCATATATGGTTCCTTTTAAATTTTTACGCAAAAACGAAATCTTGATGAAATCGGTTTGTCTGTCCGGAGCGGCCACATCTATTATGATGAAATTTGGTGGGCATATGCAGGCTGTACAAGCGAAGAAAGAATATAACATTTTTTCCGTATATGGTCGTTCGGGGTATAAAACGAAAGGTCTTCATCAGTATTTTACAAATTTGGTTTCCGATTTGATATCAGTTGCAAAGTAGGGGAGTGAGGAGTAGAAAGTATGAAACTTAAAATGAGGCAGGACTCATTCTTAGAAACTACGGAAACTTCGGAAAATCTGAAAAATGAAGATTCCCCTATGTAGAATCTAGGCCTCAAAACACATACCATGTCGATTTCTGCTCAAATAAAGTTTAAAGCGTATTAGTACATTTTCGTCCATATTGTAACTATTAGCTTATTGATTTATCTGATAAGATCATTCCTGCCTTTTCCCCTTATACAGCGTTAGTTAATGTATGGTTGTCTCTACTTGGTTTAAAGTTGACACATTGTTTTGTTTTCCATCCGTAATGGAAAGGTTTTCTGCTTACAGCCCCATCGAGTTTAGCAAATCTCAAAAGTATTTAACCCACCTAGATCGGTTTTTCGTGGCTAATATCCTTGTTTGATTTCCGGCCGCATGGACATATTAGAGCGATGTGTTGAGTACTTTGATGAACTCATCACAAACCAAAATATTGGCGAGTCGGAGGTCCCGCTAACTGAAGACCACATATGAAGTCCTCAGGAGCCGATGTAATTACAGCCGAACTTGAATGAAATTTGAATCGTGATTTGACATCGGATACCAGTCGACTCAGCTGTGAATGAGTACCTGAGTCAAATCAGGGTAATAATCTCGGGCGAGCGCAATGCTGACCACATTGCCTCCTATAGGGTACTGTAATCCTGTAATGTACATTTCAACAACCTGATCCAACTGGATTATTGCGCCAACGATTATTATTATTAATATCCTTGTCTCATCTGATCCACTGTACTGAATATAATACGTCGTTATTTTTAAAATTTTCTACAAATTGTGATGCCGTCAAACTGACGGAAAATGGTGAAAACTACACTGCCCTGAATCATGAGTTCTTCTCTACAATAATATCCCGACGAGTTTGAAAAAGTACTTCCGGATATACTGATTTTTTAAATTTATTTTCATTGGGACAATCCAACATGAACTAAAGCCTTTTTCAAACGTAATGACCTTGTTCTCTCCCGGGTTGACTAAACAATACAGCTTTGCAAAGATATTGACAATTCTATGGGACTACCACGCAGCCCGGTAGCATGCCTAGTGAATCTTGCCAAATACCATATTCAATCCTTACCGATGTGATTCAACTTGCCTGCCTTGTCGGTTGTTGCTGTTCTGTATGAAATGTGGTTATTGCTCAATACTACCCTGTAGTTTACACGGTGAAAGTACTTTCAGGAAAGGCTTCTACTTATAAGCGTGGATTTAGACCTATTGCGTACATTAGTGAAGGTTCTTGCAATGATATCCAACAGTACAAGTTGTCGGAAACTGCAACTGTTATCCTTTTTAGAGGAGGATACTTGAGACTTAAAATAGTATGTTGCAAAACTCTTGTAGCGTCTCTGCAATGAAAACACACAGCTTGCTTAATAACGAGTAGTTCTCAAGCGTTTACTGATTACTTGTCTTTGGTCTTCTCTTGGGAAAAATGCCAATGAATGCCAAGCGTCATTAATGATTTATTGGGACGCAGTCGGTTGCGACAGATTCATCAGAGAATTTCATCAGCAGATGAGCTAACAACGTCACATTAATGTTTCTTTTGCTGCTTGCGGCGCTGATGTGTTGCTGATGTTTACGGAAAACACATTTGATATTTCAAGATCATGTGAGATGTCATGTGTATTTTTCATTGCATTGGGCTGAATACCTCCTTTGCGTTTTGAGTTTTGAGTTTCGTCGACTCTGAGGACTACTATCAACTTATTTAATGCGAAGTTCCTGCAATGGTATGTAACGAATGAACCCTCTGTGGCGTTTATATAATGGCTCGTGCTTAGTTGTCAGCTACTGGCGCTGTTAAAAGCGCGTGATGTCTATATTTTAGGAATCAATACTAAGAGTATTGACTTTTTTATTATTACTACTGTAACATTCTTTATGACCTCTACACCATCTGCTGCAGAATAAGTAATTATTTTAGTCGGTTTGTTGCTTTTTACTTTTATGTGGGTTCCTATCTTCAAACCACGACGAAATATGAAGATTCCCGATTGACTTTGGGTACTTTTGCACTAAAACCTACCTAACGTAGCACGTCGCTGGGAACTTGAAAAAAAAATTAATTTTATGTTAAGGATTTTTCAAGCTTTTTACAATTTTGGATAGGTTATATTACCCGAAATTGTAAAACTTCAAATAAAGTTGAATGTTGCAGCGAAGAGGATACTTTTGGGTGCTTCAGTAGAGCTGTACGTCAATATTGGTGCTGTCTTTATTATTTACAGTAGGAACAACTGATCTTTCAATGTCATTTTTTTACAAGGCATGATTCAAGAAGTATACAGAATTTGGTCAATTTCACTTGGCCACTAGCGCAATGCATTCTAGGGACTTCATTTTTAAGGTTTTGTGTAAACACAAAACCTTATTAAAATCGGTTTACCGTCTGTCTGTCTGTCTGTCTTTTTTTTTTTTTTTTTTTTTTTTGAGGAGGTGGAAATCTTCAAAAGACACTGGTCTGGACACACCAGCGTGTGGGATTTTTACCCACTAAAACCACCCCCGACTCCCTCCCTGCCCCGCGGCACCACCATAAGGTATTACATCACGGGGCGGAGTCAGCTCACTCTAGCTTAATCCCATTTCTTCTATACGCGGCGCACGTGACCGCGCTTTTCTGCTTTCCTCTGCCTTTCGCAACTTATCTTGAATCGATGCGATCATGGAGGTGACCGCATCCCAATTCTCTTGATGTGCTAGCATTTTCGGCACCAGATTTTCTGGTACCAGCACCTCTCCTAGAGTCTCCTCTAGGTTCCTCCTTTCTTCCACAAATCTCGGACAGTGGAAGAATACATGCTCTGGGTCCTCTGGGACTCCATCGCAATTTGGACAGTCGGGTGAGGTCTCCAATTTAAACCTGTGAAGGTATTGGAGATATCCTCCATGTCCCGTGAGAAACTGGGTGAGATTATAATTAACCTCACCGTGTCGTCTCTCCAACCACTCCCTGATGGCAGGAATGAGCCTGTGAGTCCACCGACCCTTTCCCGAGCATTCCCACCGCTCTTGCCATCTATTTACGGATCTCTCCCTCTCAGCCTTCTTCGTCTGCAATAAGGGAGAGATTGGCTTCGCATGGTATATATTCGCCATCTCATCTGCCAAGATGTCAATCGGCATCATTCCAGAGATGACGAATGCTGCATCATCTGAGACAGTCCTGAAGGCAGAGCATACCCTCAGGGCTGTCCTCCTGTAGACTGCATTCAGTTTGCTAGTGTTAACTGACATCCGCAACGCCTCGCTCCAAACTGGGGTCGCATAGAGCATAATTGAGGTCACCACCCTGGCTATAAGCAACCTAGAGGTATGCCGTGGCCCTCCCACGTTCGGCATTATCCTGGCCAGGGCCATACTGGCAGTGGATGATTTATCACAAACATACTGTACGTGTTGCTTATAGCTGAGCTTCCTGTCTATCACCACCCCCAAGTATTTGATGGCCGGCTTGGAAGTGATGATATGATTCCCGACTCTAACACAGGCGTAATTTCTCTTCCGGCGCTTCGTGATGAGGACCGCTTCCGTTTTTTCCTCCGCAAACGTCAGACCAGAGCTCTCTAACCAGCATTTGACAGCACTGATTGCCTCGCTTGAGTATAACTCAGCATCTTCGAGATGCTTTGCGACAACAACCAGTGCAATGTCGTCAGCGTAACCCACCACTGTGGCTTCCTCCGGAAGGGGAAGATTAAGTACATCGTTGTACATGATGTTCCACAGTAGTGGGCCCAATACGGAGCTCTGCGGGACACCCGCGGAAACGACGTACTCCTGCGGTCCGTCATCAGTGTCGTACCAGAGTCTCCTTTCAGTTAAATAACTATCGACAATTGCGGCTAGGTAGGCGGGAATACCAACCTTCGCTAGGGATTTCCGGATTAGATTCCAATTGGCCGAATTGAATGCATTTTTCACGTCCAGGGTTACTACCACGCAATATTTGCTGGTACTACCCTTTCCGTGGATTGCATCTTCGGCCAAGCCAGTAACCAATTTGATGGCATCAATGGTTGATCTGGCTTTACGGAATCCATACTGCCGATGTGAAAGGCCGCCTTGGCTCTCAACTACTGGGAGTAATCTATTATAGATTACCCGCTCTAGCATTTTCCCCACCGTGTCCAAAAGACATATGGGTCGGTATGAGGATGGTTCACCTGGTGGTTTACCAGGCTTAGGCAGAAGCACCAACTTCTGCCGCTTCCATACCGCTGGAAATATTCCCTCGGACATGCACGCTTCGAACAACTCAGCAAACATGTCCGGCCTGGATTTCACGGCAAGCTTAAGGGCCTTATTCGGTACTCCGTCCAGACCCGGTGCTTTATTGTCTCCTATTCTGCCGCAGATCTCGAGGAGCTCGTCTCTGGTGACTGGCGGGATTGCCGTCACATTCAGAGGTGGTTGGAATGTGTCGGTGTTCTCCTCTTGCTGGGGGAATAACCCCTGGATGATTTTCAACAAGAGGGCGGGGCACGTGATCTGCGGAGACGAACGGCCTCTAAATCGTCCCATCACGATTCCATAAGCTCTTCCCCACGGATTTACGTCCGCTTCTGAGCAGAGCTCCCTAAAGCATTTCCTCTTGCTTCGCTGGATGGCGAGCTTGAGGGTTTTGCGGGCTGCCTTGTAGGCGCACTCTTTCTGCCCTTGATCTACTCTACCTACCGCCCTCTGAGCCGCTCTTCTCGCTCGGTGGCAGGCTGATCGAAGGCCGGTCAGTTCATCATTCCACCAGTAGTTTGGTCTTCTACGGGGGAATGCGCACCTCCTAGGCATGGACGCATCACATGCTTTGGCGATGCATTGAGCCAGATGGACAGCTCTTTCCGTAGAGGCGCCTGCTATATCAGGTTGATCCAACCACACCTCTAAGAAGCTCTGCTCATCCAAAGATTTTGCAGACCAGCCTGAAATCTTTTTCGGTTTCGGGCATGATAGCTCTTTGCCCTGAGGTTCGACACATGTCTCAAAGAAAACTGCCTGGTGATCGCTGTGGGTGTAGCGTTCACTGACGCACCAGGACATACCACGCGCCAGCGAAGGGCTGACAAAGGTCAGGTCTACAACCGAGCCTGATCCCCCTTTCTGGAAGGTGTTTACAGCACCTTCGTTAGCCAAAACTATGTCCATCTGCGCAAAAGCTTCTAATAAACTGCGCCCCCTAGCATTTGATTCCCTACTACCCCACTCTAGGGCCCAAGCATTGAAATCACCAGCAATCACCTTTGGACTTCGTCCCTTCGCGTCGAGAACAAGATTATCAAGCATTTGCTCGAATTCAGACAGTGTCAAACTTGGCGGGGCGTAGCAGCTGTAAACATATACACCACTTATTTTCGCCCACACGAAGCCACTGCCTGCCTGACTTGCAGTACATTGTATGGCCTGTCGACCGCAAGCCCATATCGCCGCTTCACCAGTTGAATCTTTGACCCATATGCCACCGTGACGGTGTCTATACGGTTCGCTTATGATGGCGATTTCCATCTCAGATTCGAACGTGGCCTGCTCAAGTAAATCCTGAGCGACCCTGCAATGATTCAGGTTTATTTGAATAAACCTCATTTTCTCATTGCAGTGAGCGCCTTCCTAAATTCTGGACATTTACCACTCCCGGCAATATGCCGGTTATCCTGTCCCTCTTTTACTTCGCACAATAGGCACTTGGGGTCCCTATTGCACTCTCTGGCAATATGGCCTTTCTCCCCACACCTTCTGCATCGATCGGATCGATCAATGCTGCTGGTGCATGCCTTCGCGAAGTGTCCAAACATGAGGCATTTAAAGCACCTCTTCAGTGAAATTTGTTCCCTTAAACGGCAGACAACCCATCCAATCCGAACCCTTCCGGCAGCCAATAACATCTGTGCTGCCTCCGCTGGTACTCGTATTGTGGCTGTTTGAGTACCACCATAGGCTTTTCGTAAGCCCACAATAGACTCCTCGGTGAGTTCTTTCAACTTGAATTGCTCCTTCAGAGCAATACAAATTTCTTCTTTCGATGTTACTTCATCGAGATCCTTACATTGAAGGTAGATCTCATGTTTTTGGGCACGCACTGCGGCATTCTCCCCAAGTGAGTTTTTCACTTGAGTGCGAAAGTCATCAGTTTTGCCCACGCTGGATCTTTTCAGCTCGAACATGAGATCCCCTTTCTGGGTTCTTCGGATTCGGTTTACATTTCCGCTCAGATCTTTTAGGCCGGGATCCGCTTTGACCTTTTTGAGTATCTCCGCGTAGGACAGATTGCCCTTACTGGAGATAACAATTACATCTGGACGTGTTCGCACTTTTGCCTTTCGTTCCGCTTTTTTGTTGGTTACTTTAGTCCATCCATCGTTTTCGCTAGTCTTAGGCTTCGCAACGCTGGTCGAGTTTCCTAGATTCGCTGTACGGTTTCCTCCTTCTGACCTGTTGGTGTTGGTTTTCCGGATGTCCTGTCCGCCTTTTTTTCTCTTAGGCGCCTGCTGATTACTTAAAGGATCCCCCTCTTTTTCACGTACTCGCTTATTTCGCTGGGATTCGATGGTAGTACGGTTGGGCGTCACTTGGGTCGCTTGTGATACTGTTGGCACAGCGTGGTTCGGCGTGTTCTTATCGTTCTTTTCCTCCATCTGTGATCTATTATAGAGAACTCTAATAGCCCTCACCATATTCTTTATGGCTTGGTGCACGTTGTGCTTGTCCTTGATAAACTCGGACAGCTCAACTATTTTTGCCCCAAGCTGGGTGAAGGGTAATTCCTCCAGATCAGGGCTCTGTTCCCTATAAGTCCCGGCAGGGTTACCCCTTTTACACGGTCCTTCACTTTTGGCGTTTGTTGACCTTGCCTGTACTTTGTCCTTCATCGTCTTTGGCATTGGTGGAGATCTCAAAGTTGATGAGCTTCTTTTGAATGGATCTCTTCCTTGTTCCTGGAGCACCTCCTGCTGTCGAACATCTTGAACATGTGCGGTGGGTGTTGTCACGGTTTTTGTTGTCCAAAAAGCTGCTTTTAGTTCATCTTTGTTTGGTCTTGTTATTGGTGTTCTCGGTAAAGTCGTACTTCGCTTGAATACTTCCTTCTCCAGATCCAAATCACTTGTAGCATTATATGCCAAGGTGGCCAAGTTGTCCACCACCGAGGCACTGCGGTCGAGGGATATCGACGACCGGGAGCCCGCTTGCTCACTCCCAAAAGCCGCCGGTACTGGGGTTCCGAGTCCCTGCACCGTAAGTTTCCTCCTTCTCTCGTCTTCCATGGTGGTTTTATGTTCTGGGTATCCTTCCCATAGCCATTTTGGTCCGCGCACCAGAGATGAGCAAACATTAGCCCATGCACAATCAAAAAAGAAAAGTGCATGAACACATATTTACACATCAATAGGTATGCCCCTATCCGCCAGCTGGGGTCGCGCCTGATGGGAGATCTGGCCACTCCTCACAGGTCTGTCTGTCTGTCTGTCCGTCTGTCTGTCTGTCTGTCTGTCTGTCTGTCCGTCACACGCATTTTTCTCGGAGACGGTTATAGCGATTGGCACCAAATTTGGTGAAAAGGTGGGAACTGTGAACGCTCACACATACAGTGAGTTACATCCTTTTACGTTGAATTTAAGGAGGGGTCCCCATACATGCAAAAGGGGGGTGTACAATTTTTTTTCATAAATTATAGTCATGTGGGGTATCAAATTAAAGGGCTTGATTAGTACTTTTCGAATCCTGTCTTAGTTTTGACATTTCTTGGAAACGTGGGGAGTGCGGGGGGTTGAAAGTGATCATTTCTTTAAGGGGGCCATTCTCAGAAACTACCCAACCGAAAAATCTGAAAAAAATCAGGGGGCTGCCACTATATGGTGCCTTGGCTCCGAAATACCTTTCATACCGATATATGTTCAAAAAAAGTTAATAATAGTATATTTTTTTCTAATTGACTGGAAACCCCCCTTAAATTCATCCTAGCCGCACGAAATTCTGCAGTGATGTAGGCTATAATGTAGAGCATGATCATACCAAGTTTGATGGAAATCGCACTATTACTTACAAATTTATAATACGTCGAAGTTGTTGCTTCTTTGAAAATTGAAGACTATCAATGTCAATATCACCCGAAAGTGGACATATGCATAAATTACGTGCTACGTACTAAGAAATACACAAAACCTTTCGTACCTGAAGCGTCCAGCTTCTGGTTTCCCGACTTGTTAAACTTAAATTGAATGCCTTGTCTTGATTGAAGTGCTCTAACACACTTCAAGACCCTGATCCAATTGGTTTGTGGCGCCAACGATTATTATGATTATCTTGCTAGCCCTCTATGTTAAGAATATCATCACCCCATACCAAAGAGGCTTCATTTCAGGCATATCAGCAACAGATCAAATTTTCTCTTTGCGGAAGGCGATGGACAAATTGTTTGAGTTAGTCAGAACATCCTTTCATCGACTTCAAGGCCGCCTATGGTAGTACAATCAGGGTACACGAAAATGACAGAATCCGGTATCCTGACCAAATTAAAAAGGCGGACCGGGCTGACCCTTACCAATGTGCGAGCCCATTTAAAATAATAAAATTTGTTTTTCCTATTCGCTAGTGTTGATTTTTGTTTTGCAAAAACCCATATTTCGGGAACCACTTGTTCCCTTCACCAGTGCTAACAAGTCGGCGAGGCCAGATAAAAGCAGCAGGATCACTCTCGAGACTATTCGTCATCAACAACGTTCTAAGGCAAGGAGATGCCCTGCCGTGCATCCTTTTTAATCTTTGGGAAAGTCATTCGCAACAACAGGGACTAACGGTTTCGTCCAGGGCAGAGGCAGCTTATCATGAGCGTGACTGAAAGTGGCACCAGGTTGAAAACGCTCCTTTATATATTGCCAAAAACCCGACAAAGGTGCGAACTATATCTAAGTTGAACTGCCAGTAGTTTGTGCCTAAGCTAGGCTGATTAAGTTTGATTCCTGGCCTATACTGACGATTTTGACAGTTAGGAAGAGATGTACATCTACCTTCATCCAGATCGTTTATGCGACGCGAGATCTTGGACTGCACATTAATGAAAAAAAGACGAAATACATGGTGGAGACGTCAGTATCAAAAAAACAAAGAAGCAACAACAAAAAGATTTTGCCATTCCTCGTGTATTCCTCTAGGCCGCGTTCGGGAGAAGAATCTGTAGCATTTTTTTACATTACTACACTATGTTTATTAATTTGTAAATTATTTTCATTTAAAAACAAAATTGTATCATTAATTCAATTCAACATCTCACAATAAAAATATCTATGAACAGGCACGGCCTTCTTCACCTGACTCTTGACTGTGAAGTCCGGGCGGGTCTCTTCTGGGTGAGAATGATCCAACCGAGAAGTTTATAGGGGCAATATATATGGTAGAAAAAGAAAGACGTTTCAGACCCTGCCTGATATGGAGCGATGGGGTAGGCCAGGATGCCAGACAGCTTTTTGGGATAATAAATTAGTGGACCCCTGCGCAAAACCGGGATGTCTGGAGTTCCTTACTAAGGCAGGCCTAGAGTGGTTGTTGCGCCGCTGATGATGATAATATTCCTTGAACAATTGATCGTTGTACTCTTAACAAATAGCTCCAATTATTACATATAGTTCATCTTTCCCCCATATTTTCAGACATGGCTGCGTCAAAGGGTGGTTAGATAGAATCAAGGAAGTGGAAGGAGGTCTTGATCAGTTTTCGCGAGCATATTCTTATTATGGACTGCATTTCGAACCAGATAATTCGGTGGTAGCCAGAGAATGGGCACCAGGTGCAACACAAGTTTACCTTACAGGCGACTTCAGTAAGTTTTTTGCATTATATTTTGAGGGTTACATAAAGAATATTCCCATCACAGACAATTGGCAGTGGGAACAGCATCCATACAAAAACTTGGGATATGGCAAATGGGAATTAAAACTTCCTCCAAATTCTGATGGAACTCCTCCCATAAAACATTTGTCAGAGATAAAAGTCATAATACGTACGAAGTCAGGCCAACTGGTTGATCGGTTGTCACCGTGGGCAAAATACGTTTTACAGCCTCCAAAAGAAGCAAATCAGGGAACGAATTACAAACAGTACGTGTGGAATCCGGACCAGGTATAAACGCCTTTGACGTAACGGACGATCTAAGCAAGGAATAAATCAATTTTCTTTTTTTCTTCCAGACTTACAAATTCCAGTTCCCTAAACAACCACGACCTAAGTCACTGCGGATATATGAATGCCATGTGGGTATTGCAACTGAAAAGTATGAAGTCGGAAACTATGACAATTTCGCTGAGAATATTATTCCGAGAATTGTTAAGCAAGGCTACAACGCTATTCAAGTTATGGCGATTATGGAACATGCATACTATGCCAGTTTTGGTTATCAGGTCACAAGTTTCTATGCAGCTTCTAGTCGATATGGAACTCCCGAGCAATTAAAACACATGGTTGACGTGGCACATAAACATGGAGTTTATGTTCTTTTAGATGTGGTGCATTCGCATGCAAGTAAAAATGTTCAAGATGGTTTGAATCAGTTCGACGGAACTGACGCTTGTTTCTTCCACTCTGGTCCTCGTGGTGAACATACCCTTTGGGACAGTCGATTATTTAATTACTTGGAATATGAAGTGTTGCGGTTTTTGCTATCAAATTTAAGATGGTGGAGCGATGAATATAATTTTGATGGATTTAGGTGAGTATTTTTCTAATAGCAATGGAAATAGAACTAGAAATGTGTGTCCTACGCTCTTCTATCTCCTTGCAATTAAAATTTGTTTTGATCTTATTCATCACTTGAAATCACAGATTCGATGGAGTCACTTCAATGTTATATCACTCACGGGGTATAGGAGAAGGCTTTAGCGGCGATTACAACGAGTATTTTGGCTTAAATGTGGATACAGATGCTCTTGTCTACTTGGCATTAGCTAACCACATGTTGCACGAACAAAATCCAGAAGCAATAACAATTGCCGAGGTAATTTCTTTAGATGGTTGTGTTGTTCTATTTAACGTTCCGTTTTCCCAAAGGATGTTTCAGGAATGCCCACCCTATGCCGACCTATATCTGAAGGCGGAGTCGGTTTTGACTATCGTCTTGGTATGGCCATTCCAGATAAATGGATTGAAATTTTAAAAGGCAAACGCGATGAAGACTGGAACATTGGTAACATCGTACACACCTTAACAAATCGCAGATGGAAAGAGAACACGGTCGCATATGCCGAGTCTCACGATCAAGCGCTCGTTGGCGACAAGACCATAGCATTTTGGTTGATGGATAAAGAAATGTACACACATATGTCCATGCTTTCTGAACCTTCGCTTATTATTGATCGTGGCATTGCATTGCACAAAATGATTCGTTTAATTACACATGCACTGGGAGGCGAGGCTTATTTGAACTTCATGGGAAATGAATTTGGACACCCAGAGTGGTTGGATTTCCCCCGAGTTGGCAATAACGATTCTTATCACTATGCTCGTCGGCAATGGAATTTGGTGGATGATCCGCTTCTAAAATATAAATTTTTGAATGAATTTGATAAAGCTATGAACTTAACGGAGGAGAAATATGGGTGGTTAAGAAGTGATCCAGCATATGTGAGTTGGAAGCACGAAGGGGATAAAGTTATTGCTTTTGAAAGAGGTGGTGTACTCTTTGTTTTCAACTTCCACCCCACCCAAAGTTTCACTGATTACAGAGTTGGTAAGTTTTGACTTGTGAATAGGTTTTAATTGAATCTCACCACATTCTTTCATAGGAGTGGAAGTCCCTGGCAACTATAAAATTGTCCTGAGCTCTGATGATAGCTTGTTTGGAGGATACAATCGCGTAGATAAGAATTGCAGTCATTTGACTAATCCAGAAGGTTATGCAGGAAGACGGAATTTTATTCAGGTAAGGATTGTAAATTGTAAGATTGTAAGATGAATTCCATCACAGACCCTTATAAGTAATTGAGGCCTTGCATTCCTTTATTGGGTTGACGCGCCATTTAGATGGCAATGTCAACTATATTACTATTGCTTTAGTATGATAAGCATCTTCTAAGAAAGTTATCTACTAATGTTTGACTTTAAGCATTATGTAATTCTCATTCGAAATAATGTTGATCCACCATCTACATTAGCCTTGTGAGAGGCTGATAGGCTCTCTTTTTCTTCAGTGATTTTTTGGTCAAAATAAACGTAGAAAATTGAGCTTACATCACGATGTTTACCTTCGATCTAATTCTACCTGCTTCCTTTTCCAAATCCAAAGCTCGGTGAGGGAGGAAGCAGACGTCATTTACATAGTGGAGATGTCTGAGGGAAGATAACAACGTCCTCTGGCAGCGTGCAACCGATAACGAGAAAAAAGTCTCGATTATAAAATACAACTTTGGCGGAATCCGTTTTGGATTTCAGACTGCTCTGAGATGCATAACGAGACATTTTTCGCCGTCATACACTTATACACTCTCCATTGACTATGCTGAAAAAGACATTAAGGGTTGCCATTCCTCTCTGAATGGGGCATAGCGCGTCAACCACGCCCATGTGCCATTACTGATGGTTTGTTGAAATGTGCTTCAGCTCTTTCCAGGACCTCTCGAGATGCTTGCACTTCACTTCCTGTTCTGCGCCATGTGCTTCTGGGGCGAACCACTCGTCGACCAGCTTGTGATAGGGTACTCCATTGTAATGGAATGGAATAATTGCCCTCCTTAATTTTTCACCTATCCAATTTCGCGTTCTGTTCACATCACCCACGAGTGACCGGCCTGTGTGCTGGCCAAGTTCTTGCTTCAAAACAAAATGAGGGCAGCGTATCGCGATGGTATATCACAAGTAAGTATTTACAAAGATTTACGAAGCTTTTGAGAAACGGTAGTGGTTACCTTCCGTGTGTTATTCCCAGATAGTAACATAGAAAGAACATTAGGACAGAACAGCCTCAACTTCATGTTGGTACTGAAATAATTGCATTTGAAAATTTTGAACGCAACAACAAAGGCGGATTAATCTTTGTTAATTCACCAAGCGACATAAAGTTCTTTGCAACCGTTGGCAAAAAGCGAATCGAAGCTTCCGAGCTATACAAATTGATCAACACCCTTTTTGCTCTGTTCTTTAATGCGAATAGGAAGGTCACGATGACTCGTCAAATTGATAACTTTGGTTTTAGTGGTGTTTATCTTCAGTGCGTCTCTACTTTCCTCTCTTTTCAAATCCAAAATCATTTAGTCAAAGCTCATGATCCAGTGAGGGAGAAAGCAGACTATGGTAGTCGTGGTGTTTGAGGAATGAAGTCATGGTCTACTGAAGCCTTCCACGTCCTGCATACGAGGCAGTGTGTAGAACGATAATTGATAAAAAAAAAATAATAGCGGTGACATTTACATTTCTTCCTTTGAGATTTTATTTCGCGGCGTCCTTCCTTTGAGATTTGGGTTCTGCAGGTGACATTTCGCGCCATCATCATATATCGCTCTGGTAATAGCTATTATTTTCTTTGGAATGTCCTTCTGGAGTACAGCACTACCGATATACTCCCTGTTGACGTCGCCCAAAACCTTCTCGAAATCGATGAAAGCCTGTTCTCTGCTTATCAAGCTTTATTATCTTTGTGACGGTGTGGACACGCAATTACCCCTCCAATTGTCATACTCAAGACGGATGTCCTATTTCGGAATCGCAACGAGCATCCCTTCCTTAATTCTTGGGAAAATCTCGAATTTGCAAGATTTCCGTATAAGTGGAAATAATAGCTCTGTAGAAACTGTAAATGTGGCGATAAATAGCGCTATGGGGAGACCGTCGAGACTAGTGGCTGCACTTCGTTTGAGTACATCGATGGCCAGGATTGTACTTAGAGAAGCAATCCGTATCCGCATGTACAGAGGCGATATGGTTGAGGAC